>NC_133799.1:2184039-2469039 GCF_043250625.1 Sebastes fasciatus
TTATAACATCTGTTTTGAAAAGTGCTATATAATTACATTTATTATTTTTATTATTACTGAGCTTAATGGATCTACTACGGGGGATTTGAGTGAAATTATTCAGCATTTTATTTTATTTATTTATTTATTTTTAATGTTTACCTGATTTGTGTGCCTCTGGGCGTTGTATGTGGGTTCATTTTTAATTTGTATTATTTATGTTTTCATGTGTTTGTTTGTCTCTTTCTTTGTCTTGTTTAGTTTCTGGTATTGTTTGTCTTTTGTTGTTAAATATCTGAAATGAGGCATGATAAAAAAATATTTGAAAGAAATTATTCAGCTTTTTATTTATTTATTCGTTTATTTTTTATTTATATTTATATATTTGTTTATATTATTATATTTATATATGTTATTTATAATTTAATTTTTTATTTTATTATTATTATTCAGCATTTTAATTATTTATTTTAATGTTTACCTTGTGTACGTTTGGGCGTTGTATGTGGTTTTTTATTTTTATTATTTGAAATGAAGCATGATATTCACTTCACAGAAGTTTATATTACTGATGTTTACATGCTTCCTAATAAAAATAAAAACATATTTGAATGAAATTATTCAGCATTTTATTTCATTTATTTATTTATTATTTTTGTTATTTATGTTTTCATGGGTTTGCTCTTTTTTTGTTTTGTTTTGTCTTTAGTTCCTGGTACTTCTGTTGTTAAATATCTGAAATGCAGCATGATATTCACTTCACAGAAGTCTACAGTGTATTACTGATGTGCACATGATTCCTAATAAAAATAAAAACATATTTGAAAGAAATTATTCAGGATTTTATTTTATTTATTTATCTCTTTTTTTTATGTTTTTGTGTTTGTTTGTCTCTTTTGCTTTTGTCTTGTTTTGCTTTTAATTCCTGGTATTGTTTGTCTCTTGTTGTTCAATATCTGAAATGAGGCATGATAAAAAAATATTTGAAAGAAATTATTCAGCATTTTATTTATTTATTTTTATTTTTTATTTTATTTTATTTTATTTTGTTATTTTGTTATCTATGTTTTCATGTGTTTGCTTGTCTCTTTTTTCTTTTTGTTTTGCCTTTAGTTCCTGGTATCTGAAATGAAGCATGATATTCACTTCACAGAAGTCTATATTAATGATGTTTACATGCTTTCTAATAAAAATAAAAAATATTTGAAAGAAATGATTCAACATTTTATCGTCTATCTTACATAATAGAGCTACAGTATGGTCGGGCCTTTTGAACTTATTTCAGGAGAGACGGGGAGTTAAGTACAGAACAACTTGTCATTAATTTCAAGGTTTGGCACATTAAAGGAGCCCTTGAACGTGCACCAGCGTCGGGTCATTGTGTGCTGAATTACAGTATGTGCATCCTGTAAACCTGGAGGTCAAATCAGTCATTTGCTCAGCGAGGAATGCTGCTCTTATCTTAACCAGGGAGCACAAATGGTCAGATGCTTTTTCCATTTGATACACTCTGTACATTCCTGCTTTCATGCCACAGAAAAAAAAGAGGATAATAGTGCAACTTAATACACTGAAAGGCTCACACACACACCACGCACGCACACACACACACACACACACACACACACGCACACACACACACACACACACACACACACACACACACACACACACACACTGCACTGAGCTGAGTAAACAGCAGCAAACCTATCTGACTCTTTGCAGGCTTGAACAAACAGGAGCAGGGGGACGGGTTATAGTTGAGGTGTGTCCTGGTTTAACCATTAACTTTATCCAATGAAGCGCCTCCGCTGACCTCCACACATCATTGCTCTCTGGGAGCTTCACCTGACTCTTTATTATTAGTCTGCTTCTTGATCTCTGAGGAAATGTTGGGAAAGATTTTAATCCTGCTTTCTTTGTCATCTGTTTTGGCACAAGAGCTCTGTACGCCAGGTAAGAAAACATCACATTTTATCCCACTAAGATCAGCAAACATTGTTGTATTTCTTGGTTCAGGTGTGAAATGCAGCTTGAAACTAAATGAGATTAGACACAACAATGGCCTCCATGTGACAGCAACAATTACTCTAAAATACCTGCTGGCTCTATGAGGAAACAACACGATGAAATGATGATAAACTCTCCTAACAGTGGAATTTAAATATCTTTATAGATGCCTCAGATGCCTACAAAGTCCGACTCAGCATCAGAACCGCTCTGGGAGATCAAGCTGTACGTATAATAAATTAAATATTCATCTGCCTGCACAAAACCATCAAAGCATCACATCATAAATACGCTGTCTTTTTTTCTATTTCATATGCTGTAAAAGTGATATATTATTCATGATCAACTGATCAATCATGCACAGATACACTTATGAATAGTAATATTGTGCAGAATTCACTCTAAAGTGTGCATGACTGCGAGGACAAGGTCCATCTGGTGATCAATTAACCTGAACGGTCTTCATCTGTCGTTGTTGTTGTTTCAGTACGTGTGGAATGAAAATGAAATGTACCTTTTCCGAGCGACTCTGGCGTTCGCCATGAGGACTCACTTCACCGGACAGCAATACGAGTAAGAACACATTTGCTGTTTGATTAAGAAACAAGAATACAAAGTTCAAGAATACAAACAGGCACAATAACTATAAAAGTATAATATAATGTGTTTTAATGAAGTCAGTGAGTCATGGTTTATGATGTGATCTTTATCGTTGTTGTGAAACCTCCTCCAGAGTGTCAAACATCGTCGTGTGTGATGAGACTCCCCGAGTGTCCTTCTGGTTCGTGGTGACGTCGCCGCTGGATGCTTCACGCCTCGTTAAGAAAACGGACGTGGAGGAGGCTGTGAGGTAAATCACATGATGCACTCACACCGCCGCTGCTCTTTAGTAATGTTATTCTTTCTGAGAGGTCAGAGGTCAACTCTGACATCTACAGTCAATGTTCCATTCATGTTTTTATTTCTCATGTTTGATTTTGATGCAGTTTTATTGGCATTTTTTTTTACCAAGATGACCAATGTGGGGTTCCAGATATGCAATACATAATAATTCCTATAAAAAATATAATTCCTTGAGTGCAGTGCAGATGCTCATCAACTACAGGGAATCCATCGCGATGCATTCTGGGGCACGCCACCATTTTTTGAGGGTAGCGTACAGTCATATATCACCGGCCTATTCATCCATCATCTGTCAATCGATCATTATCTGAAATGTATAAAGTATGTGCAAAAGACAAATACCTAAAAAGAAGCTGACAGAGACAAAGGGGTGATATATTACAAACTGAAATTAGTTAATGATATTGATCCTTATGAATTTGGGGGACCTTGACAGCTTGCCACCCTTTACAGTCGCTGATGTGTTTTAGTGTTAGTGAACGCCTGTCAGCTGTTCAAAATATGTAAATCTTTGGAGGCCGATGTTCAATTTACAAACGGGTAGGTATATGACGTTAACATCTACACAATGATCCGGACAAATGGTGCCTTCAAATGAAACTGGTGAGCTCGTGTACATGATATGCTTGGTGGCGTTCAACTGGTTAAGTCGTGAGAACACCGCTGCTAAGCAACTAGCTAAAATTACAATATATTAACTTATTATTCACCGAAAAATTAGCTTCCAAGGCCTCCACCATTTCTGACACAAACACGTCACAACTCGTGAACTCAGAGCTTTCAGAAACTTTCCACTTACGAGGTTGTGAATACGACAAGAGGGGGGAAGTTAATATGGACTCTTCTCGTGAACACGGTAAACACGGTAAACACCACACCATTTGAAGGCACCAAAAGATAAGCTGGCTAATGTTATGCTAACTGAATGCAAACAAAACCTCGACTAATACTGCATATTTAATCTACCGGTATCTTGCTAAATGAAACCCGTAACGTCAGCCTACCTTTGTGTCTGACTGTACTGTACAGCAAACAGCCAGCGAATGGCGCTCTTACTCTTTATCCTCCAAAAATATCCGACTTGCTGTCGGGGACGTCACATTCACATTCCCTATCCACCTTATTCCTAGCCCCCCCATGATGCCTTGCGTGAATTATGGGCGCAACTTCCAGCGCGTCGTGTCACTGAACTGGAACTGGAACTGGCGTTTTCCATTGGGTGTCTCTTCTAGTCTAGGTTTCTCAGCCACATTCTTCTGGATGAGAAGATTTCACAGACCGGAGGAAAACAAGCAGTCAGAGCTGATCTGAGTTCTGCTGTGCAGCTGCTGTCTATGAGAGCCGGCTGTCAATCACTCTGAACTCCGACCAAACGGTCAAACTAGGCAGCGCTGATCAAATATGAATCAATATTCTCTCCTCAGATGTTTTCAGAATCATCTTGTAGTGCACGGTTTAGCTGGGAAATGAGAAAGTTTGTGACCAGGCAGCCATGTTGAGATCTGTTGAAGGAAATACTAAGCACCGCCCACCAGCCGGAGAACAGCCAATAGGAACGCTCTCTCTCTCAAATGACCTGTGATTGGTCAAAGTAGATTTTTTAAAGCCTGAAAACAGAGCCATGAGGAGGTTTTCCAGGTTCTAGTGATTAGGAGGAGTCAATGCATCTCCCCAAGTTCCTGCACAACATTGAAGCACCAGTTGCAAACTGTTGCACCAACATGTGAAGTTGTGACAGACGCATGTTGTCATGGAAACAGCCAGAAATTAAATTCTAAATCTAAACTTTTTTATTTGTCCAACAGAAAGTCCAGGAACCGCATCAACAACGCCTTCCTGCTGACTGATAAAACTCTGGAGTTCATCGGCATCGCCCCGACCCTGACGGCACCCGTCAGCCCCGACCCCCCTCCGTGGCTCATCGTGTTCGGGGTGGTCATGGGCGCCGTGACGGCCGGCATCGTCGTGGTGCTGGTGTCCTCTCAGGTCCAAAAGAAACGGTCAGCACAGATGATTTTAAATATTATACTTATTATTTTATCATAAATGTGAACACCAAGCTCAGTCAGTCTTCTTCTTTTAGCAAAAAGAACGAGAAAGATGGCGACGAGGACGGCGAGGAAGACACGCGGGGGAAAACGGTGGAAAATGGCGCCGCGAGTGACGGCGTTTACAACATGTCCTTCTCAGACGATGAGCGACTCACACAGATGTAGAACTATAAAAACATTGGTGGACTTTTGTTGCACTGCAATATTCAATCTGCAAAAATCATTTTTAAAGTTGTAATTGAAATGATTTCTTTTCTTTCGGAGAGATCTAAACCTTTCTCTCGTTACCTGCTGCCTTAAAAAGAAACAATGCCTTTCGTTTTCTAAAGCTGTGCTGCGGGATGATGAATTGAAGATCTGTGTGAGAGGTATATATATATGTGTGTGTGTGGATGTTTTACAAAATCCTACGTCTGCTCTTTGAAAAGAAATCTGGTGACTGTACTAACATTTACTCCACTGTATATTTTTTTATTCAGCAAACAGAATGAGATGGAAACTCCCATTTAGACTCTTTTCCAGCTCATTACAGCTAAATGTGTGCATGTAAAAACAAATTACATTTTGGTATTTGTAATTCTTTTCAGGACGCAGAATATATAGATACACCGATCAGCCAAAACATCATGACCACCTGCCTAATATTGAGCAGGTCCCCCTTTTTGCCACGAAAACAGCCCTGACCCGTCGAGGCGTGGACTCCACTAGACCTCTGGAGGTCTGCTGTGGTATCTGGCACCAAGCCGTCAGCAGCAGATCCTTTAAGTCCTGTATAAGTTGCGAGGTGGGGCCTCCGTGGATCGGACTTGTTTGTCCGGCACATCCCACAGATGATCGATCGGATTGAGATCTGGAGAATCTGGAGGCCGAGTCAACACCTCCAACTCGTTGCCGTCCACATGATGTAAAAGATGATTCATCAGACCGGGCCACCTTCATCTATTGCTCCGTGGTCCAGTTCTGATGCTCACGTACCCATTGTAGGCTCTACGCATCCCCATATGCAACAAACTGCTCCTCACTGTGTGTTCTGACACCTTTCTATCAGAACCAGCATTAACTCTTTCAGCAGTTTGAGCTCCAGTAGCTCTTCTATTGGATCGGACAACACAGGCCAGCCTTCGCTCCCCACGTGCATCAATGAGCCTCGGGTCTGACCCTGTCGTCGGTTCACCGGTTTCCCTTCCTTGGACCACTTCTGGTAGGTCCTGACCACTGCAGACCGGGAACATCCCACAAGAGCTGCAGTTCTGGAGATGCTCTGACCCGGTCGTCTAGCCATCACTATCTGGCCCTTGTTGTTAAAGTCGCTCACATCCTTACGCTGGCCCATTTCTTCTGTTTCCAACACAAAGTTTAAAATGTTCACTTGCTGTCTATTATATCCCCCCCCCCCCCCCCCCCCCCGCTGCCAGGTGCCATGGTAACCAGATAATCAATGTTATTCACTTCACCTGTCAGTGGTCTTAATGTTTTGGCTGATCGGTGTACATCCAGGTGCACATCTGTATTTTTCTAACTGGGGATGACTGCTGGGGGCTACGGGCTGCTTCTGTTCTATATTTAACCTGCACTTTTCCAAGCATGTGATTGATTTTGATGTGATCAAATCAAAACGAGGCCCAGAGGTGACGTCTGCTATTGTTGTTTTGTTTGTTGCCGTTCTCTTTATTTTACCAGAATACAGAGTGACAGAGGAAAACCCCCCGAAGCCACCAGCAGCTGCAGTATTATCGAGCATCGGCCCGAAATGAAATGCTACATTGCATAAAAAAAGAAATCAAATTACTGTTCAAATGAAAAGTGGCTGGACATATTTACTGCATATGAATTCTCATCCTGCTTGCACGCAGACAGATTTGTGTAATCTGTGACATTTGGTTTCCTCGTTGGCCTTCACTGATCTGGTTTTGTGGGTTTTCCTCTGGTTTTATGTAAAGAGTTTGTAGAAGCCTGAAGAGGTAAATAGTTCCAGTGATTATTGAGAGAGAAAAAGCAAAGTTCAGAGGAAAGTCTGACAAATAAATATAGTTTAGTAGTAATATCCTGACATGTTAGTAGCTCTACAAGAGGAGCTTATTAGGGACTGTACAAACATGATTTGGGCGGGGTGGGAGGACTTTTTGTCTGTTGAACTGGTACAACTCATTCTGTCATTAATAAATTAAAAGTGCAGAAAGAATTTGAAAATTCAAAACGGACATATTGACGATTGTTGTCTTCATATGCACCTTTACGACCATGCCGAAGTGCCTTAAACCTGCATTCTTTCTAACAGCCAGCAGGGGGCGACTCCTCTGATTGTATAGAAGTCTATGAGAAAATGAGCCTACTTCTCACTTGATTTATTACCTCAGTAAACATTGTAAACATGAGTTTATGGTCTCAATCTCTAGTTTCAAGTCTTCTTCAATACAGCATGATGTTCATTTAGTAAATGATGGTCCCATTTAGAGTTAAATAGACGATAAAGCAGGGGATGCTTTAGGGCGGGGCTACCTCGTGATTGACAGGTCGCTACCACGGCGTTGTCCGGTCTGGGAGTTGTCCGTGTTTTCGTCTTATAACTTTAACCCTTTCCCAGTGTGCTTTCACTTCATCAAAGTTAATTATAACATTTTTGATCGCCTAAAAAAACAGATTTTACTGCGCATGGTTTTGTACCCACGTTGATGACGCGTGACCCAGCCTCTTTCAATAGGCCTTGCCATAAACCCAAGAAGGCGACGGCCAATAAAAAGATGGCATTGGCCAAAATGCAGAACTCAAGGCTTCAAAACGGCAGACCACAAACCAGCCGGTGACGTCACGGTGACTACGTCCACTATACAGTATTTATGCTCTGGCATCGTGACATGAAACAGCGGTTTCTCAGTTGAAAAAGCAAACGATCCAATGAGCGCCGCGGACGGGACTAATGCTGTTTTCAAGCGTTGTTCAGCTGTGCGTCGTAGACGGCATGTCTCCTCCATATCGGCATATGTTCCACCGGCACGGCTACGCATCAGCGTCGACTTAAAATGACGTTACGTTCAGGCAGATATGTTGATCTCCAGTGACTGCTTCGGGAAAACCAAATGAAACGGAGTGAAACAAGTTGACAATTCTGTCTGATATCAAGCGGCCCACACAAAATCCATCTTTCTGATATTAATATTTGATATTTTCAGATGTTTTAAGAATAAAATCTAATCTAATAATTTTCATCCCGTCCCTTTAACTCCACATGAAGTCTTAAAATAGATGCGAGACATACACAGTGTTCCACAGCTGCATGCATCTGCACAACCTGACCTGAAAATCCGAATTATTATAGTCAGTTTTGTCAGACTATGGTCTCATCTTCACTGAATCTATCTTTAGTATTTGTATTGTGCCAATATGTCCAGCTGCTGTGTTGTGATAATCCACTCCTTAGTTGCTTTGCCCATGTCTTCCTTTAGATGGCACCGTTGCTCTTCCAGCTGGACGGACGCTGACGTCCTCGACTTCACAGCTCTCTTTAAAGTGTGTGTGAACGCCAACATGTCTTTGAATGATTCGCATTTGAATTTCAAACATATTTTAATTTCCTCTTATTTTATTTTCGTCTAGAACTATTATTTTTTGAAGTGGTAATACAGAACACTCTTAACATGCGTCTATATTTAGTTCATTGTTAAAGGAAATCTGTTCCTGATCTCCAGGGTGAGCTCGTGTCTCGTTCTTGATCATTCGTACGCTGACATTTCTGCAGCACAACATTCCCACTGTGTCTCTGACAATGTGCAGCAGCGTGGTGATGACTAGTTAGCGTTTGGCAGTAATATCCCACTCCTTCTCCTCTCTGCATTTCATTCTCTTGCCCGAGGAGTCCAGTCTTTCTTACACCTCATTTTTACTTGTCAGGACGCCAAAAGATTTCCTGTCACATTTAGTTTGAAAGCCTTGCAATCTTATTAGCGCGGCACCTGAAGTCCCTCTCTGCAGAGGAAGAGGGGAATAATTGCAGAAAGTCAAATGCATTTTTTATCATATTATTGAAAATAATGTCATTATTTGAACATCCTGAATAAGAAATGAGCTTTTGGAGTAGCTATAGAAATGAGTCATTGGGAAATGACAGATTACACAACCTGGAGGTAAATGATGATGCTGCTGTGAGCGCATCAGGAGAACAATAGCCGTTTGTGCCGGCTTTTGCCTAATTTTGTCTCTAATTTAAAAGGTGGGAGATGAATAATAAGCCTTTAGAGATAATTCCAGATGCGCTAACACAATAGTGAATTATAATTAATCTTCTGCGTGGGTGGAATTATGGGGAACATTGTATGTTGTATGTCTTCAACGGTTTAATAACTGAAAATCAGATGGTTCATTTCCTGTGTGGATTCCAGTAAATATCCCCCCCCCTCTCCCAAACAAGCGATGACCACTAAAAGCAGAAGCTGATGTTTATCTACATATGGACATTATTTACTGTACTTTCACAACACGTCTTTGACAGTGACAATCTAATCATTTAGAACTGTGTGCAAATTGCATAGTGAGCAGGTTTTGCTACCGTAATGGTGACTAGTTGCTGGAGTTGAACCATCTCTAACCAATCTGGTGTCACTCCCAACTCGTCAAATAACGCTGTTTGGGCAGCGCCCCTCTTCATCGGAAACCGACGCATGGAGGCACCCTTTAGCAACGGTATGTGATGAACCAGGCTTTCAACTAACTCCAATGTAAACCCAACGCTCCCTCCCGCCCGAGGGGAGGTGGATGGATAAAAACAAACACAAGACTTTTAACCAGGAGAATAATGTTCATGTCTCGTGTGAAACTAAAAGTAACGTTGAGCTATTTAGTCATGTGACTCTTCAATATCGTCAATCCTGTGAGTCACGTGAGACACTAAATAGTGGAGTTAATGTCAACCACGGTCGCTTCCTAACCTTAACCAAAGAACATACACTCACCGGCCACTTTATTAGGCACACCTGTTCAATTGCTTGTTAACACAAGTAGCTAATCAGCCAATCACATGGCAGCAACTCAATGCCTTAGGTCATCTAGTGGTGAAGACGACTTGCTGAAGTTCAAACCGAGCATCAGAATGGGGAAGAAAGGGGATTTAAGTGACTTTGAACGTGGCATGGTTGTTGGTGCCAGACGGGCTGGTCTGAGTATTAAACTGCTGATCTACTGGGATTTTCACGCACAACCATCTCTAGGGTTTACAGAGAATGGTCCCAACAAGAGAACAGATCCAGTGAGCGGCAATTGTGTGGACGGAAATGCCTTGTTGATGTCAGAGGTCAGAGGAGAATGGGCAGAGTGGTTGGAGATGATAGAAAGGCAACAGAAACTCAAATAACCACTCGTTACAACCAAGGTATGCAGAATACCATCTCTGAACGCACAACACGTCCAACCTTGAAGCAGATGAAGACCACCCGGTACTAGCAAGGTGTACCTAATAAAGTGGCCGGTGAGTGTATATTGCCAAGAAGTGAAAGTCAATCGTTCGTTCCATTGCAACGTCAGCGCCCAGCAGCAGAGCTACGCTTCCGCCATTTTGGACTGAAAGTGACTACCGGATGCACATGTTCATAATCCACAAGGCTTACTCACAACCTCTGCTGTGTGGACCTCAGATACTCAAGAAAACTAAAGCGTCGATTTTAAAATCAGCTGCAGCAATTTATAAATATACTGAGCAATTTAAAATGAGTTTTGCACAACATGTTAAATGTGTTTGTGAAGCAGAGACATTTAATTTCCTACATTATGAAAAGTGTTGAAAATCATTTGTGTGCTTAAAGGACCAGTGCGTAACATTTTGGGGGATCTATTATATTATTAATAAGTATGTTTTATTTATTGTATAATCGCCTGATAATAAGAATCGTGGTGTTTTTGTTAGCTTAGAATGAGCTGTTTATATCTACACAGGGAGTTGGCAAAGAACCTATATTGCCAAGAAGTGAAAGTCAATTGTTCGCACCATCGCAACGTCAACGCCCAGCAGCAGAGCTACGCTTCCGCCATTTTGGACTGAAAGCGACTACCGGATGCCATTTAAACGTTCACCTAAAAAGTGCCGTGCAGAATTAAAACAAAAATTTCTATTCTATTGTTATATTCTACCGAAATGGCCTGGGTTGAACAATAAATTATTATGAATATAATATAAATATAATAAGCATTTTCAGTCCAAAATGGCGGCAGCAGCTGTTGTCAAAAAAGCGCCAGAGTTTCATCTCTTTCTTTCTTTACTCTTTGGTGAAGCGCTGTGGTTCCTTGACAAGATAACTCTATTTTTCATAATTTTCTTCTCGTAAAATTGTGACTTTATAATCTCAGATAACATCTACGTTTTTTTTCTCGTAAATTCCGATTTTTTTTTTCTCCGAATATTACCCCTCCATAATATATATATTTTTACTTACAATGGCCCAAACACGCTGTTGTACACTGCTGAGTCAGTTTGCTAGGTCTCTCCTCACATTATCTTTTATACTCTTTGCCCTGACTAAGTGGTTGTGTTGCCTGAACCTAATTTAAAAAGGAAGTTTATTTTGAAAGGACACTATGCATGTAACGAGCTTATTTTGACACGCCATCCACGGTGCATCCAAAAGTAACCCTGGAGGGGAACCCTGTGCGTCGGCCTCCGATGCCGAGGGGCGCTGACCAAGCGGCGGTCGCCTATGTGACGAGATGGGAGTGAGAAGCTCTAACAGAATAGAACAGTATGCCTCATCAGAGAGACTCAGTGAACACGTGGCCGTGTCGGCCTGCGGTGCTGAACTGTAAAAGAAAAATTCAGATGCATTCAAATTCCAAGGATTTCCTAGTGAGCGTGCCCCTATTAAAATATCAATATTAAATGTCACAATTCCAGTCAATATTTGATGAGGCCTCTTTTCTAACAATGCAGCTTTCAGGGCTCAGAATCAATATTTAAAAAAAAAAAAGTAAATTTTTCATAACTTTAGCGTTGAAAGCCCAAAGTGCATTATTAATAATAGGAGTTACAAGAGCAGTGTGAAAAGTGACAGATTCCATATGCGTTTTATAAACATAGTGGAGGTGAGAGCTATACGCTGTGCACTGATTCCACCTCATAGCTGTCAGACTCTCCCCCCGGCAGGGCAGAGAGGGGGGGGGACACGGAGATCTGTCAGAGGAGCTGTATTTCGCCGCCCCGCTGTGTCTGAAATCCATCACTAACTTTTCTTTTATTGCAGTCTAGAAATCCCATCTCTGCTGTTCTTTCTCTTTGTCCTCCGTTTGTTTATGAGTCTCATCGGGAGCAGCCTCTGCAGCCTCTGCAGCATCTCCTCCTCCTCCTCCTCTTCCTCCCTGCCTCTCCGTCTCCCTCTCTCTGATGATCTCCACCAGCCTCTGGAACTTCTGGTTTAGCTCCTCCATCCCTCCCACCACTCTCCCGTCGTCCTTCCCTTCGCCATCGCCATCGCTCTCCAGCGAGCTCAGTGACTCAGCCCGTGAGTCACGGCCCTCGAACTCGTAAGTCTGCAGTGAGTCATAGGGCGGCTGCGACAGGTCAAAGGTGACCTGATCCAGACGGATGTTCAGGAGGTCTTCCATGCGGAGGGGCTGCGGCGGGTTGGCGGCTTCTGCTCTGGCAGGCTCCGCCCCGCACGGCCAGCCTCTGCTGCTGCCAAACAGCCCCCCAGGTAAGGGCAAAGGCTGCGGGGTCAAGTCCTCTCTCTGCAGTCTGCACATGTTCAGTAGCTGCACCCCCGCTGGGTACAACCCGCCTCCGCCCGCCCCGTTCAAACACGTCCCTCTGCTGTTGGGATTCAGCGAGCCCACGATGCTGTACGTGTCTCCTTTCAGGTACACGGGAGGGTTGGTTTCACCGCCGTTTGGATAATTTCGCTCTGAAACGGAGGGAATGGACGAATCAGTATCAATGTCATCCAACGTGCAGCTGGTGGCTCCAGTGCTGATCTGGGTCTGCGATGACCCCGGCCGCCCCTCCTGCTGGTTTGACGAGGAGCTGGTGTGACTCTGGCATGAAGACTCGTTTGGGTCACAGTTGTTGGCTGGTGTCGACTCCGTCGTTTCTGTTACGCTTATCTGCAAGAGAGGAGAAGAAGAAGAAGAAGAAGAAGAAGAAGTAGAATAAGAAGAAGAAGAAGAAGAAGAAGAAGGGAGATATTAGATGATTCACATGCAGGGACAAATGTATGGAAGCAGAAAAAGGCCAAATCGATTAAAATTATTATAATTGCAAATTAATCACACATTTTTTATCTGTTCTAAATGAACCTTAAAGGGAGATTTGTCAAGTATTTAATACTCCTATCAACATGGGAGTGGATAAATATGCTGCTTTATGCAAATGTATGTATATATTTATTATTGTAAATCAATTAAGAACACAAAACAATGACAGATATTGTCCAGAAACCCTCACAGGTACTGCATTTAGCATAAAGATTTGGCATGTCCAAACATTTTTTAAAAAGATGTCCGAAAAAAATCAGAAAAGTAAAAAAAAAATGTCTGAAAATTGTCAGAAAATATCAGAAAAAAAGTCAGACGAATGTCTGAAATATGTCTGAAATAAAAGTAAAAAACAAATGTCTGAAAAATCTGCTCCAATCATAACATGGCAAACTGCAGCCCAACAGGCAACAACAGCTGTCAGTGTGTCAGTGTGCTGACTTGACTATGACTTGCCCCAAACTGCATGTGATTATCATAAAGTGGGCATGTCTGTAAAGGGGAGACTCGTGGGTACCCATAGAACCCATTTACATTCACTGATCTGGAGGTCAGAGGTCAAGGGACCCCTTTGAAAATGGACATGACGGTTTTTCCTCGCCAAAATTTAGCGTAAGTTTGGAGCGTTACTTAACCTCCTTCATGACCAGCTAGTATGTCATGGTTGGTACCAATGGATTCATCAGGTTCATAGGTTCACATGATACCAGTATCTTCACTTTAAAACTGAACCCGCTACAACCTCGGAAAGATCAGTTGCATTAATGCATTAAAGAAATTAGTGGCGTTAAAACGAATTTGCGTTAACGCTTTATTATTATTAACTTTGACAGCCCTAGTTATTTCACACCACAGATTTCTGTCTTTGTCATTTTGTTTGAGCTCTTCTCTTCGGTTTGAGGTGGGCGTTGAGTTACAAAAGGTGATGTCACTTCTTCCGTGCACCAATCAGGACTGAACAACATTTGATTTTGGCCTCTGATGACAGTTGGTTTGCTGCTACAGTGACAGTCCGTATGAATCACTGATGAATCACTGATGAATCACTGCTGAATATTAATCAGGAATATTTTAGGCTGAACATTATTATTCACTTATGGCCTTTCTTTGCTTCCATATAATTGCTACAACACTATTATCTGACCTTTGCCTGTTCCCGATTCTCTTGTGTGCCAGCAGCGTTCGCTCCGCTGCCTTCATCTCTCTCTGTGATTTTGCTCTTGGCCGGCGTGCGCTCTGCCTCGTAACCAGCGGGGCTCGTCTCTGGAGAGCGCAGCAGAGGCTCAAAGGTGCTCTGGTTCTGGATGACAAGGGAATTGCCAACATGACCTCCGGCGAGCCCGTGGGTCAGCTGCGTCAGCTGCAGACCCGCCTCCAGTGGCCCGACGGGATAATCTCTGAGAACAGGCAGAGTGTGGACGCCGTAGCAGAGGCGTCCGTACAGCGGAGCGGAGCCGGGCCTCTGCTGAGGGTCCAGGCCGGGGCGAGGGTTACGGCTCCAGCTGTACGTCCTCGCCCTCGGCGGATTCTGCTGGGTGTACCATCTGTGCCAAAGAGATAAATGTCAGAGAGGCACACAGCCACACACAAACACACACACACTCCCAGAAGCCACCATGGCAAGGATATACTCTTTTTTATTTTTGGGAGCAGCTCACATGTTCCTGTTGTTGTGCATGTGCTGTATTCTGTGCATGCTCTGCAGTGCCGTAATGTCAAAAGCTGCGGTGTCCGCTTCCCCTCCCCCCTCGTCATCGTAGGATATGATGTTCTCCCTGACATCATCCTCCTCGAAGGGTGAGTGGGAGTCTCGCTTCTGATGGCGCAATGACAGCGAGAGTGCACACACCACTGAAGGGCAGAAAAGAGACACATGACCACCATACTGTTCAAACGCTACAGAAGCAACATGACACAACCGCTCAGCATCTCGCACAAACAGTCACAAACAAACAACGTATTTAAAGTGCCTGCGGAGGCTTCGGAGGACCTACCGAGCAGCGTGGTGACACACGCCAGCATGGCCAGTAAGGTGACCAGACTGAATATGAGGGACGGAGAGGCAGACGGGACGGGGAGACAGACCGTGTGTCTCTCCCATCTCCTGTCCCTCTGTCTCCCCCTATCCTCGGTCTGCATGCCCCCTCGCAGACAGGGACAAATGGTGACGGTGACGGTGCCGGTGTTGGTCAGCCCCGAGGCCCCGTCGCGCAGCACCACCGGCACGTGGAGGGTGAGGGAGGACGAGGAGAAGCCGGGGAGGGGCTCCAAGGCTGACTGGAGCACCAGGCTGGCTGTCACACCTGATAACGAGGCGGGAAAAAAAAAAAAGAGACACATCACACATCAAACACGATGGCTGCACAGCGAGCGTGCACAGCTTTCTGGCTGGTGTCATGTTTCTGGATTGTGCATGAAATAGAGAGCCGATGTGTGCCACCTCCAGTCTCCCTGATGGAGAGGTTGAGGGCAGAGCTGGACTCTGGGGGGACGCTGAAGTGGATCGGGGAGTCCTGCCCTCCTTGGTCCCTGTCGATGGCACGCAGCACCTGAACTACCTGCACGACACAGATATCAGGATAAAGATCTTTGAAAATCCAAAGCTGAGTAAACACAGATGATGTGTTTCTATCAGTGGAATGTTTTAACAACAAAATGAAATCAAGTCAGAAATGAGAAAGAGACGAAAAAAACAGCCACTCGCAGGAGTTTGAGAGAGAACGGATGAAAACGGGAATTACATCTGACATTAAATATAATATCCGAAAGAAAAACAAGAGCGGACCTGGCCGGGGGCGCTGGAGTCACATACAGACGTTGTGTACTGCCTGTCCAACTCTGGCGCATTGTCATTCTGGTCTAGCGTCTCTATGGCAACCACAACCCTTGACACAAGATTCGGATTGTCTGAAGAAAGAAAAAGGAAATTATTATCACTGAATTTGTATCATATTTTACGGCACACTTTGTATTCCCAAACTCCGGCTCCGGTGCTTTGGGTGAAATATGAGTCTGGTATATAAAGCTCGGCTGCTCACGGCGCCCCGAGGGGGCCGAGAGGGGGCTGACGTACCCCTCTGTGTGGCGATGACAGTGATATTATGCCACTGCTCCTGCTCGCGGTCCAGCTCCATCACTGTGCTGATAAAGCCCGTGTCGGAGGCGATGCGGAACAGAGCCTCGGGGTCTGACTGGGGATCGATGGAGTACCTGAGATACAGAAGCGAGGACAGAGAGGAAGAAGATAGTGAGGAGAAGCCCCGAGTGAGGGAGTGAACGAGCGAGGTGATGGCGTTATAACCACCTGATGTTGCTGCTCTGTCCTGTGTCCGGGTCTAGGGCGGAGACCCGGCCAACGGAGCAGACGGGGGGGCAGTTCTCAGACACGTCCAGATGGTAGCGAGCCTGGGAGAATCGCGGCGGCTCATCAGCATTGAGGACCATGATCCGGACTGTCGCCTGGTCCTTAAAGGGGCCTTTCCTCAGGTAGCGGGCGTCCACTAGCGGGTTGGAGACCTCCACGGAGAACGTGTACGAGTTGCGTGTCTCATAATCCAGCAGCTGTTGGGTGAAGGATAATCCAATATGTACAGTGCTGTATATTTCACCCCTCATACTGTACTTCTTAATTCCTTTTCATTCATCATTCCCACTCTTTTATCTCTCTATAAAACTCACATGCAGTATTACATTCTGGATTTATTCCTTTCATCGTTGACCTCCTCTTACCTCACCCTCTGCAACCCCCATTCATTTTTCATATTTCACCGAGCAGTAGTTCTCTGACTGCCCGGCGCTTGGAAGTAGTAAAAAAAAGGCGAGTCACGGTGGCTTGCTCACTTCAGATGAGCTACGGCTTCTCACCGGCTGCTTATTAGTTCATTGTTGCTCATTAATTGGCTGCGTGGCGTCTTGGGAATCTGAACCTGGCGGCTAACAAGGCGTGTTTGAATGGAGGACTGAAGTATTTAAAAAGGACAAATAAAATTAATTTGGAACAGCAGAGCAGAGGGAATTTGTTTAAAGTCGCATATTAGATATTTTTCTCATTAAGTGGATATTTAAGAAACGCAACTACGAGGAGTTTCTAACCGGTTATGAAACAGTGTCAGTGGAATACTGATTGATGCAGCGCACGTTCGTGGCGTGACCGGAAGTGAAGAAGAGGTATGTGTAACTAGAGCTGTCAATCAATTCAAATATTTAATAGCGATTAATAGTATGATTGTCCATAGTTAATTAAAACTTGATCACACATTTTTTATCTGTTCAAAAGCGTCTATTTATGTAAAGTCTCTTTTTTTTTTCCAACAATACGCACGTAAACACGAGGTTGATGTCCAATAAAACACGACTACTTTACTACATATTTTATCATTTTAATCATTAAACTTTAATCATATTATATCTTTACTTCCTCATTGTCTGACCTTCTTCTTTGATTGTATTGCTTCCAATGTAATGAAGGTTAAATAATAAAAGGCCTGATGTTTCTGTCAACTATTAAATTAATCGATTTGATAATCAATTAAAGGGACTATTTGTAACTTTCAGAAATGCTTGCACAACTGTGGCCGTGAAATCAACGAAAGTCAGCGTCGGGCTCGTGCTTGTGCTCGCTCTAAATGGACATGAACGAACATCGCTCAAAACAGTGAGGTGACACACGTCAGCTAAAAGCACAATATCACTCTATATTTCAGCTGCTTGGCAGTAATGTTAGCTGACCAGACCAAGGTCTCTTCATGAATCAATGCTGATACTGTGTTTGCAGCAGGGCTACCCAGCGAGAAACTCGTCTCCCCCCGCCCGCAGACGGAGAGAACAGGAAGACACCGGCAACCGGTCGGTAAAGAGACGGTAACGTTTATCTCTGCGGAGCCCCGTCACTTCACAAGACACGGGAAACCTCTGTTGGTCTGGAGGAGCTGCAGCAGTTATTTCTGCACAAACGTCCACTGAACATTCACTAGATATTCTCAGAGCTAAACTAACTCTTCTGCAGTGTGGAGTGAGCGCTGTATGAGTGAAGGCGAGCGGACGGACGGACGGACGGACAAAAGGATGGACGGAAGGAAGGACGGATGGAAGGACGGACAGAAGGAGGGACCGACGGACGGAAGGAAGGACGGACAGAGAAAAGGACGGACAGAAGGATGGACGGACGGAAGGAAGGACGGACGGACGGAAGAACGGACACGCAGAATGCTATATACGTTGTCGTGGGGGTATAATAAGTATGATTTCTTTAGTGTATAATCACCTGAAAATAAGAATCATTGTGTTTTCGTTAGCGTTTATATCTTCATAGGGAGCAGGTCCATGTTTCTACAGTAGCCCAGAACGGACAAACCAAACTCTGTCTCTAGAGAGGGACATTCACGTTTTCGCGACGGCCACCGTAGTTCTCCTGCACACTTGGTTGTTTGCAATCTGAAACCTCACCGCTAGATGCTGCCAGATCCTAACGTCTTTAAGCAAAACCACCTTCATGTAGCTTTATGTTATTATTAAAACTTTACACATAGAATCTCTGCACCTGCGTCTCGTCTTCACTCACCTTGTCCAGCACTATGACCGCCTCCTGGTCTCTCCCAGTTATGTTGAAGATGTCGGCCTCCTCCGCGTCCAGGATGGTGAACTCCAGCTGTGCATTCTCTCCCAGATCAGGATCGGAGGCGGTGAGACGGCCCACCTCCACACCTGGAGCTGCGAGCTCAGACACAGAGAACGACCACGCACCTGCAGAGAGGAAGACAACGGAGACAATGGATCTGATATAAACTGCACGCGGTACAGCGGGATAGAGCCCGGCTCAATTCGGTGTCAACATAACATAATGCATGTGGCTATTATCGGCTTCCCTTCACGTATTTCATGTCCAAGTTTAAAGGATTGGTTCCCATTTATCCAAGGCTATCTTCATACATTACTTACATGCCCATGTGTTCTACACTGGAAGGGTTATTTGTCGCTGTAATCATTCCACCTGCTGCCCATACCGCCCGAGAACAGATCCTCTCTAATGCAGTTCTAATGTCGGAGACGGAGACTAAATCCACAGCTGTCAGTCTGTGTAACATTCATTCTGAGCTTCAGCTGAAGCTTATCTCACATCTTCCACAGTTACACTATATTTAGTGAGGAATTCCCTCTTGGGAACGTCTTGTGGGAATGTAAATGTTGAAGCTGAAGTCAGATTAGCTTTGGCTAAACTTAAAATGTATTTCTGCACAGAATCTCTCCTTTATTTAGGCGGTGAGGAGAGGAGGAGCATTAACCCTTTCATCACCGTACAGATATATATATATAAATAGGAATGTTTTAAGATGGATTAAAATATGAAACGATCCTTTAAGTGTCTTTTATTAGTACCTCACTTTATGTCTACATTTGTAAATGATTTTGCCCTCATACTGTACATGTTAGACATGTTGTCTTTATTTGAGCAGATTAGTCAGTCGTGCTGCTGCAGTGTTTATTGATGTTTATTACACGGCTTTGTTGAATACTCGATTCTGATCTCAATCACGGCGTTCTGCAGACTGTTATTTCTTTATAACAAATCTATTTAATAGCTAGACAGGATATTCATTAGAGATATCTGCAACGTTATTTTCTTTAATTCAAGATATCTGTAATTCTATTTTTACTACTCAAAACTCTAATTTAAGACATCCGTAATTACATTTTGACTAGTACGATTCAAACTACTTTTTCATGTATATGTTGTTTCTCATTACGGATATCTACAAGCTTCGGCTGACACTGTTCAGATGCTTTGTTGGGCCAATATCCAAATGGAAGCCTTGATGAGCAACGTCGTGCACAACAACTCTGAGTAGTCATAATGAGGTTTGAGCTGTTAAATGCTAAAAAGGTTTAATCCACAACAGATTTCACAGCGACACACGACGTCTCTGGACATTAGCGTCAGAGCGAGTCATATGTCAAAAACACACGATTCTTCTGCTCCTGAGCAGATCATGTAAAATATGAAATGTTGGACATATGGCAGCAAAGACCCAACATATGATCTGTAAGCGGGCCTCTGGGATTTACTGTATGAAGAGTAATCATCAGAAAGTTGCTATGGGCGCAGCTCTGATGTCGGAGTCTGGAGGACCGTTTTTGTGTCAAATTATTGATTTCTTCAGTAAGTAGTCGTGTTATAAGCGGGATAATGTACAGCCTGTTGGGGTTTATTTCACAACAACGACCAGCTGGCTGCACATACAGTATGTGCATGCTGCAAATATGGGTACTGATTTTATTATTATTATTATTATTATTCAGTGGGAATTATTTAACATCATATATTATGCATTCAATGTATTCTATTTCATCTTATTTTTGTTTTAAGTGAGTTTTATTTTCCATCTTATTTTTTTTTTTATTCTATGTCTATTTTCTTTTATTGTAAAGCACTTTGTGCTGCATTTCTTGTATAAACAGTGCTATACAAATAAAGTTTATTATTATTATTAATCAGTGGAATATGTCATTATAAATTTGGCAGCAACTGGTCCAGACTAAAATATCTCACAATATTGGGTGCCATGAAATAATGCCTGTTTGGAAATGCAATTTCAAACACAGCCTATAACATTTACGTTTTTCAAAGGTTAAAGTTAAAAGGAAGCATTTTATATTTGATGTTATATTTTGTGGTTATGACCATTTAGCACACTGACAGTGAATATTCACGTATCGTATGTGCCTCAGATCTCAGTGTGAAAGCCTCGGTTAACCTGCTACACAACAGCTTTTCATCATCTCCTCTCCTGTGACGGCGACTTTCTTTCCCCCAAAAGGGAGCGCGTTTTTGGATTTATTGTTGGTGCAATCAACTACACAGCAACTCCTGTCTTCTCCAAGGTAAAATGACTGTTTTCGTAAATGGAGTCTGGTGGCTTTGAAGAGAGCGTAGATAACAGCTTCAGTTCCCCGTCAGAAAGGGCTGTCTGACAGCGAGGTAAAGCGGTGAAAATATTCTATATATAACGTACACTTAAAATTATATTTTTTTTAGGTGTCTAAAATGTGTTTAGCTGCTGCCTCCGTCCACAGCAGTACATTACTTCACTCCCGTGCTGGTACTCTTGTCTGTTTCTACTAACTCCATCTACTGTAGTAATACACTGACTATGGAGAAGAACCTCATACAACCCCACTGAGAAACATCGGAACTATCCCTTTAAACTGAGGATTCGATCTGTGCTGAGTGAATCAGTTGTGATGTTGTAGTTTAGATTGGATTACAGTCCGTCCACCAACTCAACAAGCATGAAAAGGCAGCCGGTGATCTGTGGCAGCTCGTGCCATTTTACTCGGCCCGTACATCACTTGTGATGCTGCACGGCAACAAGCTGCAAAATCCAAAGAAATGCATTCCTTTTAATCAGCGCGGCGGCGGCGCTGATTGTTAATCATTCAAATCCTGCACGTTACGAAGAGCGTTTAAAAGAGTCACACCTCTCGCATTCAAAGAGCATACTAAATGAGCCGTTTGCTTAAACTGTGGCATTATTGTCAAAGAGAAAAATAATGACCTGCAGCGGAGGTGGTGAGGGAGGGAAGATACAGTCAGATATCAGTAAATAAATAACGCCGCTGGCATTTGGAGATATTAAATTGCTTCTGTATTGCAGAACAATATATCAACGTGAGGAAAAAGGGGGCTTTAAACATGAAGACGGACGGCTGTGAGCAGAGACTGTCGGGGAGAAGAAGGATATAGAGAAGAGCAGTATATGTCTCACAGCGTTAGACGCATTCTGCAGTGATTTTACTGTCTATTGAAGCAGAAAGCACTGAACTTTAAGATTAAATATTAATAGCATGGAACAGGGAAAAGCTTGGATAAGAAAAAGCGGACATGATCTTTCACTCTTCTACGTCAAGGCTCAGTCCATTTTGAACCTCGGGGACCAAACGGGAGTGTTTGTGTGAATGTTAATGCCTGGAAGAGGTTGTGTTATTCCTGCTGACGGTGCAAACAGTGATTAGGAAGAATAAAAGAGGAATAGCGGACTGACAAGCTGTTTAACTACTTTGGAGCTTATCTTGAACCTGTCAAGACAACGAGGACCCAAAGGAGGCAAAAAAAAAAAAATATCAGACTGCTGTCACAAATGCCATTACAAGATGTTTCATCATTTTAATCTTCACTCACGCTCACATCTTCTACGGAGATTGAACTGCAGCCGACAGTTTAAGTGGTGATCTGATAGCGGCGGAGCTTACTGCGTCTGAAGTGAGGGGGGTTGTCGTTGACGTCGCTCAGCTTCACGGTGACGGTGGTCGTCCCTGATAATCCGCCCAGATGCCCTCCCATGTCTTTGGCCTGGAGGACCACCAGATATTCATCCCGGGTCTCTCTGTCCATGTCGGGTATCGCCGTCCGCAGGACGCCTGGTGGACAGGAGAGGAGAAAATCAAATCTATGGCAAGCCTTTTAACGTTTAAAAGCTTAGACAGGATATTCATTAGAGATATCAGCAACATCTTTCTGTCTCGTCAAAACTCTAATTCAAGATATCCCTAATTCTATTCTGAATGGGCAAAACTCTAGTTTTAGATATCCCTAATTTGCTGATATCCACTATATGCCAGAAATGTAATTTTACGAGATTACATTTGAACACATCATGATAACGTTGTAATTTACCTCCGCCCAATAGTCCTTTTTCCTGAGCAGACTTTGAACGCCTCATAATAATAACTCAATGGCACCTCCGTTAACGTTAGTAGCTCCGTTATTTAGCCAAGCCGGACTGAGCTGCTAACGGCTGCTACCAGCTAACGTTACTAACTCTCCTCCTGCTGATTTAAACATAGATTTGTTGTTCACAGTGTCGCATTATCAGGGAAAAATAGGGTGCGTCCTCTCAGGTTTAGTAGCACCATGCTGTTGAGTGCTTTTTTTCCTCTTCGTCGCGTCTCTGGTCAAACAAACTGAAACATGATACGACGTGCGTACACGTCTCTAACTGTCGTTTTGACTAGTCACAATGACGTTATAGATATCTGGAATAAGAATTCTGACTAGTCAAAACGCAATTGTGGATATCTAATATCTAATGTTAATTCAGGACAGTCATTAAATGTTAAAACGGTTTAAATCACAACAGATTTCACAGCGACACACGACGTCTCTGTTCATTAGCGTCAGAGCCAGTCATACGTGTTTAGACTCAATGTTGGACACATGGCAGCAAAGACCCAACATATGATATGTAAACGGGCCACCAGGATTTACAGTATGAAGAGTAATCATCAGCTTTGAGTGGGATGTGTGAGTGTGAGCCGACCTGTCTGAGGATCCACGGAGAAATAGTCCTGCCCCTGAGTGATGGCATACACCAGCCGGGCGCTGTTTCCGTACGTCGGGTCATCGGCGTCTCTGGCTGTCACTTGGATTATAGACGTTCCTGTGAAAGAGACAAGGCGACAGAGGTGAGAGGTCAAAGTAGCGTTTACACACAAAGCTGCCGGCTGGTTTCATGAGCTTAAAGTGATACTCATACACCCCTAAAAGCCGTCTTTTTGAATATCTAGTACTTACATCTGCAGGATTAAAGGGATAATCCACTTCTCCGCAATATGTTTTATCTTTTTTAGATAAAAATGATTAAATAAACCCAACAATTGCCCTCCATGAATCTCTGGAGCTGTGCCAGACGGGAGGATTGTTTGCAAGCTACCGAGGATACGTTTGGACGGTGAGGAAGTCGATTATGCTCCAGGAGGCAGACGTAGATCTGCAACGATTAGCTGAGTAATTGACAGATGATTAATCCGAAACTATTTTGATAATTAATGAAGTATTTCAGTTATTTTTCAAGCAAAGATGTGATGGTTTTCTTTGGAGAGTTTTGAGTGGCTCTACAGATGGCTATGTCGGTCTATCCAGTCTGAAATATCTCAACAACTACGGAATGAATTGTTGTGATACATTCATGATCCCCAGAGGATGAATCCTAATGATATTTGTGATATCCCTGACTCTTCCTCTAGCACCACTATGAGTCCTAAAACCAAAGGCTATGGAAAGGAGGCTGGGTCACGGGCGGACATGGGTCTTGGGGTATGGGGTATAACGCGCGCAGTGTAACTGAAGCTGCCGTTGTGCGATGCGATTGACTCAATTTCGGCGAGGGCAGAGCAGATTTTACTGTGCATGTGTTGTTCCCCCAAAGATATGACATGTTGATGACGCGTGACACAGCCTCCTTTCCATAAGCCTTGTCTGAAACCCGGAAATGAGTTAGCATTTTAGCACTTCCTGTTCCCTCGTCTGGGTTATTTGCAGTCAAACTCAAACAACAATGAAATACTGAACGACTTTAAAACAGTTCAGTTATTTTTTATATTTTATATATTTTTTTTAATGAAGATTTCTTTGTTTGTTTCTTTTGATTATTTTCTCTATTAATCAATCAATTAGTTGTTTGGTCTGAAAAAAGGCAAAAATAAGGGTGGAAACGATTTTACAATTAGGATTTTGAAATAGATTTTTTTAATGCCAGAATCAATATATTTGCTTCGTCTGAGTCTATGTGGAGGTAGAAGGAAGTTGCCGCTTTTATTGTTGTAGTCTGAGTAACGTGATGTCATATCCTTTCCGTATCCGTCAACCAAAACAAACCGCAGCGAGCCTGACCTGCACCCTCACATTTTTTGCAGGCGAGTATTTCGCATTTTCGTGTCGTTTATATTCATCACACCTTTAGGGGTTTAAAGGTGAGTAAAGACTGTGAATGTATCCACTGTAATGGTGTGGTCACACGTGAGAATGCAATGCGAGTGACCGTCGCCTGAAAGTTGAACACCCCTTCGTTCGCATAGAATGGAAATGAAATGGGAGGTGAATGTTGCGCAAATGTGTGACCGTGCCTTTCTGCTCTCAATCCCACAATGCAATGCATTTTACAGATATGAAAAATACCGTTGTGCAGCTACACCTGTTAGAGAGGATGTGTCCTAAATCTCCATTTACTTCCCGGTAGAGTAAACTAGTGAGTGTTCGTCTTGTTTTGCTGTTAAAACTCATCACCACTGGACTCCATTGAAAGCTGAATAAATTCCAGCTGAGAGCAGCTGCTGCTCCGCATGAAGGACAACACTAAAGATCCCTTTAATGCAGACTTGCCAACACCCCCCATTTTCCCGGGAGAATCCTTGTTTTTTATCGCCTTCTCCCGGTTTCCTCCTGGGGTCACAATTCTCCCAATTTATAGCAAATTTTCACACCTTTTTTTTCCTTTTGGTTACCTCAACATGTTTCTGGAACTGATCAGTGTGTATAATCCCGACTGTTTCCACCCGAACGACAATAGAGCTACACCAGCTGTCGTTTCCTGGCAGAAGAGAGCAGTCTATGCTCGCAACCAGGGTCTGAAATTAACTTTTTTCACTTCCTGCCACTGTGGCAGACAAGTATTTTTTTTTGTCTGCCACTTTTGAAATCTCTGCGCTAAATGAAAGAATAACATTTTAGATCTGATGTCATTCAATGTTCGATATATTTTACAAAAATCTTGGAAAGTCGTTATGGAGTTAAACAGGTCATAATTCTCTCTCTAATATCTATTTTATATTGTTGTGAAAACATCTCCTACAAACAACTGGATTTATTTAAGTTTCTCCCCAAAATTTTTTCAAAATTACATTTGAACACATCATGATAACGCTGTAATTTACCTTCGCCCAATGGTCCTTTTTCCTGAGCAGACTTTGAACGCCTCATAATAATAACTCAATGGCACCTCCGTTAACGTTAGTAGCTCCGTTATTTAGCCAAGCCGGACTGAGCTGCTAACGGCTGCTAACAGCTAACGTTACTAACTCTCCTCCTGCTGATTTAAACATAGATTTGTTGTTCACAGTGTCGCATTATCAGGGAAAAATAGGGTGCGTCCCCTCAGGTTTAGTAGCTCCATGCTATTGAGCTCTTTCTTTTCTCCCCGCCGTGTCTCCGATCCCAAACAAACTGAAACATGATACAGCGTGCGTATGCATCATTGAGCAGCGTAACTGTCGGAAAGCATCAATGAGAGGAATCGATAGTCACAGAGGAATGAGATGCCAAGAAAGCGGACAACTACAGTTCTCTATTCCCATCACTAGCGTTTTCCCTGCCTGCCAAAGTGGCGGGTGTCCTGATGATTTCACAAAAATGTACCCGTATTTGGCGGGTGCTAATTTCAGACCCTGCCTAGCGCTAGCCGCTAGAAATCACATGTTTTCAGAACGCAGTGGTGGCGTTGTCGCGTTGTGTGTCTGAAAGGACCTTCAGTGAGCGAGAGAAGCAGAGAGAAACGGAGAGAAACGGAGAGAACTAAGAGAAAGAAATACTCAAGCAGAAATATATAAAAACTTATGAACATTAGTTTATGCCAGAGATTCACACGCCAAGTTCACACCAGAGGGGAGAATTATTCAGTTTTCTTTCCTGGGAGTTAAAGGTAAAATCAAAAGTTTAACATGAAAATGTTGTCCCTTTTTTTAAGGTCTCAATGTCGGCGAGGTGCTTTAACGTCTTTTCAACTCTTGTACCTATGTTGGCCATCTCCGGCACCGTGGCGACATAGGGTTCGTCGAGGAAGACGGGCGGGTTGTCGTTGATGTCCTGCACTCTGATGATGAACTCGGACGAGGGCTCCAGGGCTCGGCCGGTCTGGCGGTCCGTCGCCGTGGCGATGAGGCGGTACTGGTCCTTCTCCTCGCGGTCCAGAGACTTTGTGACGTGTATGTTGCCCGTGTTGCCGTCGATGACAAACACGGAGCCCACCCCCTCCCCCTCCAGCATGTACTTAGTGCGTCCGTCTCCGATGTCCATGTCTGTGTGCAGCTGGGAGATAAAAACACAAGAAATGACTGCAACACCTTCAGGCAACATCACCTTCAGACGCAGGTAGCGCTCATCAACACCCAATCTATCTGTCTGTGTTAAAAGGGGGTGATTTATGTTGAGACGGGATGAGCTCAGTGACTCTGACGTGGATGGCACCAGGTGTGGAAGATGCATATGGGACTGGGATGAGTGCTGATGCACACGGCTAATTAACTCACTGGACCAGACGTGCCGTCGGGGGGTTTGTGGAGAGCACATCGACGTGGACCGCGGCCCGGCGAATGTCCTACATGTATGATCGTTGTGCTAACGCGGGGCCGCCGTATCCATCTGTAAATCTCTCTGTCCCTTCCTTCCCCCCTTTCTTGTAAATCCATCTGCCCGACTTCCTTGTACCTTTTAAGCTACCTCTTTTCCCTCTCTCTTTTCATCAAGTTACCTCGGTTACACAGAATGCCCATCTGCTCACATTGCTCATCCCCCTCTCTCTCTCTCTCTCTCTCTCTCTCTCTCTCTCTCTCTCCATCGGACTGTTTTGCTCTCTGGTGCAGAATACTCTCTTGGTATTTAATGGCAGAGAGGATATTAGTGAGAGCTAGATAGGTAAAAGGCCAAACACACACAGAAATAGAAAGCTAAAGAGATTACTCAGCCTTCATCGCACTGAGCTTTCTGACCAGGAACCTTCACATCTCTCTACCCTCAAGGCGCATCTGCACATGTTCATAATCCACAAGGCTTACTCACAACCTCTGCTGCTGTGTGTGCGGACCTCAGATACTCCAGAGGACTAAAGCCCTCCATTTTTAAAATTCAGCTGCAGCAATTTATAAATTGACCGAGCAATTTGAAATGAGTTTTTTAAAAATGTGTTTGTGAAGCAGAGACATTTAACTGCCTACATTATGATAAGTGTAGAAAATAAGACAGATGATGCCCACAACACATGTTCATAATGAACCTTAAAGGGAGATTTGTCAAGTATTTAATACTCTTATCAACACGGGAGAGGACAAATATGATGCTTTATGCAAATGTGTGTGTATATTTTAGCCATCCATCCTCTGAATGCTCTAGGCCTCTAGTTTGATCCATCCATCCTCTGAATGCTCTAAGTCTCTAGTTTGATCCATCCATCCTCTGAATGCTCTAGGTCTCTAGTTTGATCCATCCATCCTCTGAATGCTCTAGGTCTCTAGTCTGATCCATCCATCCTCTGAATGCTCTAGGTCTCTAGTCTGATCCATCCATCCTCTGAATGCTCTAGGTCTCTAGTTTGATCCATCCATCCTCTGAATGCTCTAGGTCTCTAGTCTGATCCATCCATCCTCTGAATGCTCTAGGTCTCTAGTTTGATCCATCCATCTTCTGAATGCTCTAGGTCTCTAGTCTGATCCATCCATCCTCTGAATGCTCTAGGTCTCTAGTCTGATCAATCCATCCTCTGAATGCTCTAGGTCTCTAGTCTGATCAATCCATCCTCTGAATGCTCTAGGTCTCTAGTCTGATACATCCATCCTCTGAATGCTCTAGGTCTCTAGTCTGATCCATCCATCCTCTGAATGCTCTAGGTCTCTAGTTTGATCCATCCATCCTCTGAATGCTCTAGGCCTCTAGTTTTGATTCATCCATCCTCTGAATGCTCTAGGTCTCTAGTTTGATCCATCCATCCTCTGAATGCTCTAGGTCTCTAGTCTGATCCATCCATCCTCTGAATGCTCTAGGTCTCTAGTCTGATCAATCCATCCTCTGAATGCTCTAGGTCTCTAGTCTGATACATCCATCCTCTGAATGCTCTAGGTCTCGTCTGATCCATCCATCCTCTGAATGCTCTAGGTCTCTAGTTTGATCCATCCATCCTCTGAATGCTCTAGGTCTCTAGTCTGATCCATCCATCCTCTGAATGCTCTAGGTCTCTAGTTTGATCCATCCATCCTCTGAATGCTCTAGGTCTCTAGTTTGATCCATCCATCCTCTGAATGCTCTAGGTCTCTAGTCTGATCCATCCATCCTCTGAATGCTCTAGGTCTCTAGTCTGATCTATCCATCCTCTGAATGCTCTAGGTCTCTAGTTTGTGGCTGTACAGTTTCATTAGGCTGTGATTATCCTAGAGGTCACCACAGGTCATTGTATACAGTGAGGTCAAGGGACCCCTTTGAAAATTGACGTGACAGTTTTTCCTCGCCAAAATTTTGGATAAGTTTGGAGCGTTATTTAACTAGGCTAGCGAGTATGACATGGTTGGTACCAATGAATTCATTAGGTTTTGTAGTTTCATATGATTTGATATGATGCATTTTTAGGGGGTTAATTAAAAATCCCAAGTTGCGTTAATGTGTTAAAGTCAGGGTTGACGATGTTCTCCAGTCTACACTATTTGTTATGTTGGTTGAAATGGTCTTTACACCCCGACAGCGATCCATTACTGATGAGCTCTGAGAAAGGACCGGAAAAGAGTCGTCATCTGTAGCTGCTGTAATCCTGTAAAAACGTCTACCAATCACTGCCTCGAGGTCCGCTTGGAAAGAACCAATCAGACGCCTCCCTGCCTCCCTGCTCGTACTCTACCCTTGGAGTGCACCGGCCTGAACTCAAAGCACTTTCACATTATGCTAGCTTTCCAACATCGTCGACCCTATCTTTAAAGAAATTAGTGGTGTTAAAGCAAATTTGCGTTATTGCAAACTGACCGATCCATCGTCATACATCAGACCGGCACATATGGGTACTTCCCAGAAAGTCAAGGCCGAAGTATGTTTGGATTGTAAACCGATGGATTCTTTAGGTTTTCTAGTTTCATATGACTCCAGTATCTTCACTCTAGCAGTGAGAGAACTGAGCCCGCTACAACCTAATTGCTTTAATGCAATAAAGAAATGAGTGGCGTTAAAACTAATTTGCATGAACACGTTATTATCTCGTTAACACTGACAGCTCTAATTCCAACATAACGCATTCTAACAACATATGTTCACGCGAGTGCAATTGATACAGAGTGCAGAGCTCGCAGGCAGAGACCAGGAGGAAATATAAGATTAGAGTGCACTCTGTGGTGTGTATGTCTTGGAGGATAAAGTTGGGGATTATAGCAACTCGTGATAGCATACCCTACAAATTGCTAGATAAGGGACTCAGGGTTTCTTTATTCATCCCTACACCCACATCCCTCTCCCTCCTTTCTTCAGCAAAGCCAGCTTCGATTCTGATCCCACACTTCACCATAACAGACATCTCTGTCGGAGTCGGCGCCTATCGCGCTCCCCTTCTCTCCCTCCTCCCTCTCTTTCTATCCAGCCCTCCTCTCCTCACTGTCTAATTGCTGGCTCAGTCCTGCTGTGCTTCAGTCAGCATGGAAAAACACTCTCACGGTGGGGAAGAAATTTATCCGCCCCGTACAAACAAAGCTGGGGAAAAAAAGAAGAAATTGTCTCTTCCGAAGCCTTTGTCACTCTCTGTAATCTGAATCCCCCCCCCCCTCCTCCTCTCACTCATGCAGTACATCCACCTCCGGGTTTATATCTGCCTCACACTGCTTTTCTCTGGCTGCCAAACGGGTTGAGGCACCTGTGATTTGATATGTCACCTCAAAACTGTGTGCACCGGCAATGGGTTTGAAATTATCTCTCTATTTTTGGCAAACAAACTGAGCGGAGAACAACATTATGCTTCCAACCCCCCCACCCGTCCCCGTCCCCGTCCCTCGCAACGCAGGGATGCTTTATTACATATCAACATGAAGACTGCTCGCAGAGGAATGAGCAGTCTCGTGTGCCTACTGATTGCTTTAACACCCCTCCCTGACTGTATCAATAACAAACCAGAGAGGAAGATTAAACATTTATGAGGTATATACTGCACTGGTACGAATCCAATCTACACTGTCACTATAAAGTATACTGCTAGCTACAAAGTGGCTGGCGGCGTTCCCTGTTAGCGTTACAGCTGATATAATCCTGCCCTGAGTGTGCTGTAGCTGCCAGCGGCTGCATTAGGCGCCGAGCGCCTGACTGACTGTGAAATGCTACAAGTAAACCCCGGGGATGTGAACGGTTCAGGTGCGCTGTGGATTAAATCATCTCAGACACTTTACGCGGTGCGACGGGCGACAGCAGTTGAAGGTTGCTGGTGTGGCGACTGTGAAGCCTCGAGGAACGAGTGACAAGTGGACGGATGATGCTGCACAGACACTGCAGTTCATGGAGTTATATTTGTGCTGAGTGCATGATGGGACATTTTGAGAGCTTTTTGCAAGAACTCATATTATATTTAATAGAGAAATTATTATCATGCAAAGGAAATCAATCTATGTGGGCTTCAATAAAGGGCTGTCAAAGTTAACACCATAATAACGTGTAAACACCACTAATGCTTTAACGTTTAGGATGTAGCGGCTCAGTTTTAGAGCTAGAGTGAAGATACTGGTATCATATGAAACTACAAAACCTGATGAATCCATCGGTACCAACCATGTCATACTAGCTGGTCATGAAGGAGGTTAAATAACGCTCCAAACTTACGCTACATTTGGCGAGGAAAAACTGTCATGTCCATTTTCAAAGGGGTCCCTTGACCTCTGACCTCCAGATGTGTGAATGTAAATGGGTTCTATGGGTACCCACGAGTCTCCCCTTTACAGACATGCCCACTTTATGATAATCACATGCAGTTTTGGGCAAGTCATAGTCAAGTCAACACACTGACACACTGACAGCTGTTGTTGCCTGTTGGGCTGCAGTTTGACATGTTATGATTGGAGCAATTTTTTCGGACATTTTTCGGACTCTTTTTTCAGACAGTTGTCGGACATTTGACGGATATTTGTCGTACTTTTTTTCGGACATTGATTGGACATTTTTTCGGACATTTTCTTTTTACTTTTTTTCATACATATGTCGGACATTTTTCTGACCTTTTTTCTCTGATATTTTTCATACATCTTTTTTACTTTTTTTGGACAATTTTTTCTTTTTACTTTTTTCGGACACTTGGCAGATATGTGAAGTACATATTTCGGACAGTTTTCAGACAGTTTTTTTTTTTTTTTTAAACTTTTTTCAGACCTTTTCAGACTTTTTAAACACTTTTTTTGTTGATATTTTTCAGACATTTGTCGGATATTTTTTCAGACATTTTTTTTTTTTTTAACTTTTTTTCGGACATGCTAAATCTTTATGCTAAATGCAGTACCTGTGAGGGTTTCTGGACAATATTTGTCATTGTTTTGTGTTGTTAATTGATTTCCAATAATAAATATAAACATACATTTGCATAAAGCAGCATATTTGTCCACTCCCATGTTAATAAGAGTATTAAATACTTGACAAATCTCCCTTTAAGGTACATTTTGAACAGATAAAAACATGCGTGATTAGTGCACAAGTATCTAATTTGTCCTGTCTCAATGTCCCCGACCCGTGGACACTAATTCAATGTGTCTGTCTCAGCTCACTTAACTTATTAAGACAGGACACAAAGCAAATTTTACAGGCAGCACCATTGCATAGAGTCACTGAGAAAGACGGAAGTAGACGAGGATTCACATTGTGAGTTGAAAATGTAATGAAAAATGTGCACGTGTCCCGAGGCTTTATGAATCTGCTCTATGAACAATACAGAAACCAGGAAAAAGGAGAGAAACTGGAGGCGAATAACAGAAAGAGCCAGAGTTTGTGCTGAGTTCAGTCACAGAGACAGAGACACACTCCCACACAGCAGCTAGCTCTCAGCTAATATCTGCTGCACACTCCGCTGTTTGGGGCGGATTAACACTAACGGCAGAGCGGTCACATTCAGGAGAATAACGCGGTGCAGAAGTTTGCTTTCTTCCTGAATGCACCTTTTACAGTGGGCCACAATACCAACCAACCAATCAGAGAATGAGAACAGGTCATTTCTAAATGGTTGTTGCTAGTAGTATTATTGGTTATTAAGGGAGTAGGGAAGCACTGGAAGAACGGTAAGCAGGTACGCAACAGCCACACACTATTAATACTACGTCACATGCTACGACCGTCAAATAACGCCACGGGTGAGTTCGCTGAAAGTCCGGTTCATCACATATACTGTTGCTAAAGGGCGCCTCCGTGTGTCGGTTTCCGATGCCGAGGGGAGCTGACAAAAATGGGGGTATTTGACAAGTTGGAGACCACCATTATAAAAGAGACATCTGTAATGCTGTTGACGCCTGGAACCGCAAACCAAGTTCATAAAGTCTATGGGCGTGGCGGGAACAAGGGGGCGGGGCCAGTGATACAAAGACTAATGCAATAGGTCGCACAACGAGGACGCAAAACCGGCTGATGCGCTCGGCAAGCATTTTTTTTGGACATCTTTCTGACTTTTTTTCAGACATTTTTCGACATTTTTTTGTTACCTTTTTTCTGAAACTTTTTTTAGCTTACCTCTGACATTTTTTTTCTTTTTACTTTTTTGGAATTTTTTTTTTTACTTTTTCTCTGACTTTTTTTTTTTTTACTATATTTTGGAGTTATTTCTTTTTTTGGACATTTTTTCAGATTTTTTAAAAACTTTTTTTGTTGATATTTTTCAGACATTTGTTTGGCATTTTTTCGACATGCTAAATCTTTATAAATCTTTATTCATTCAAGTTGAGTGGGCGCCATCTTTGAGCCCGGTATTTAGTACTCATACTACATCCATGAAAACAGGACAGACACTGTGATCGAGAGTCTGAGGGCGCACAGAGCTGTGAGTGAAAGAGGTCATCATTGTGCACTTATCTGAGTAATGGTGCACGACTATATATGAATAAATTAAAATTTGTGTGTTTGCTCAAATGAAAATCGATCCCGGCCGATAGATGGATGGAAACAATTCTTTCTCTACAAAATATATTTCACATGCTTGCAAGAAAATATCCCTCTGATGCACAAACAGGACTACAGGTGAGTCACATGATGCTTTACATACCCGTCCGATGAGCACAGGCTCGGGCCCTCTGTACTCCTCGATCACAAAGAACTGGTTCCAGAGCCAGCTCCTCCGGAGGCGAGAGCGAGGCAGGTTCGACTCCGACCGACCGTCTTCAGACTCCCCGACCCGTTTAGAGCGACCTCGCGTCCTCTCGGGCAGAACACCTCCGACGGCGGTCTCCAAATGGAGCTGGAGAGCATGCTCCTCGCCTGAACTCGCCACTTGCCGGTGAGCATTAATTACACCTTCGACCTCTCCATTAGTCAGATTGCTGCTTTTCAGAGTGAGTTCAGGGCTGTGGTTAGGTGTTCGGGGTTTGGCAGGATGTTTAAGTTGGACTGTTGCTGCTATATTGTCCTTAAAGTCAAAATCATTAGTTCTTCGGTCATTTAGTCTAAAAGCCACATTTGGCAGCGTTCTTACATCGTCCTCTCCGTCCTGACGCTGGCTCGCCGGTTCTTTGAAACTCTCAATAAAGTTGTGAATGGACTCAGGATGAGGTTGAACTTTGCTTGATACGACAGCCTCTGAGATGCTATTTCTTCCCCCTTCACAGAACAAAAGAAGAAGGAGCACGATCCGTGCAGCCATCGCTGAGTCTAACTGTTTCAAAGAACAACTGATGAACGGCTGTTCAGATGAAGATCTTCGTGATGATCCATCTTGTGTTTCTTATACTCGTCTCCTCCACCTTCAGGTTTTCTTCTCCCCAGAGTGAGTCTTCTTTTCTCACATCTCCCCGTGCGGTACACATGCTGCACCGGATCACCTAAGACAACACATAATTAGTGTGATTAAAACGGGAAACAAGTGTTTCAAGATGCAGAAGTTAACCCCCTGAGACCCGCACCGACTTTACTGTCTCTCAGAGGCTGTAGCAGGTTCAGCTTTAGAGCTGGAGTGAAAGTACAGATATCATATGAAACTAGAAAACCTAAAGAATCCATTGGTACCAATGTCATGTAGGAAGGAGGCTAAATAACGCTCCAAAGTTGCCCAATTTATGATCATCACATGCAGTTTTGAGCAAAGAACATCCAGTAGAATGTGTTATTTTCGCCTATACTAAGTATTTGAATATTTCTGCATCCTGGGGTCCCTAAAGAGTCTTGGAATTACATAGATTGGGTATCACTGTAAAGCTGAGACTCTTGTGGATCCAATGAGCCCAACTGTATTCATGTGTGATGATGTTAGTCCCCATAGGAGACATTTCATTGACCTCTCTGTATAAAATGACCTGTGGTGACCTCTAGGATAATCACAGCCTCATGAAACTTTACAGCCACAAACTACAGACCTAGAGCATTCAGAGGATGGATGGATCAGACTAGAGACCTAGAGCATTCAGAGGATGGATGGATCAGACTAGAGACCTAGAGCATTCAGAGGATGGATGGATCAAACTAGAGACCTAGAGCATTCAGAGGATGGATGGATCAAACTAGAGACCTAGAGCATTCAGAGGATGGATGGATCAAACTAGAGACCTAGAGCATTCAGAGGATGGATGGATCAAACTAGAGACCTAGAGCATTCAGAGGATGGATGGATCAGACTAGAGACCTAGAGCATTCAGAGGATGGATGGATCAAACTAGAGACCTAGAGCATTCAGAGGATGGATGGATCAAACTAGAGACCTAGAGCATTCAGAGGATGGATGGATCAGACTAGAGACCTAGAGCATTCAGAGGATGGATGGATCAGACTAGAGACCTAGAGCATTCAGAGGATGGATGGATCAAACTAGAGACCTAGAGCATTCAGAGGATGGATGGATCAGACTAGAGACCTAGAGCATTCAGAGGATGGATGGATCAGACTAGAGACCTAGAGCATTCAGAGGATGGATGGATCAAACTAGAGACCTAGAGCATTCAGAGGATGGATGGATCAAACTAGAGACCTAGAGCATTCAGAGGATGGATGGATCAGACTAGAGACCTAGAGCATTCAGAGGATGGATGGCTTTCCTAGCTAGATTGACAATAAGGGGGTTTCTGAGCAGTTTACACAACACAAGTGCTCGCCATCTAATCGCTGAAAAAATATGTAATTCTTGCAGAAATCTCAAAAATGTCCAAAACGTTTGATCCCAAATCACAGATCTTGGTGTCTTAATGTGGTATTTTGGAGGGATTATTGATAATTTTTATCAATTCTCCAGTGGTAAAAAAATGGTTAAATTTAGCACCAAATCTGTGTAACAAATGGTATCAAACCAAAAATTGCTGCAACAACTTATGAGACGTTATAGAGCATGGGGATGGACATCATATACTTCCATCATAATGACTAGAAGAAATTGACTCACAGTGCTGAACTGCATCTCAAGTTAATCTTCAAGTTCCAGCTTTCAGATGATGTACACCACTTCTATGTGACATCTACTGTTGACCTGCTATCTCCCCCTAAAGACCCCCTGGACCCCCCTGGATCTCTCAGAGGGTTAAAAGACAAAGACAAGTTGACATCTTACTCGTTATCTTGTAAATATTCTGAGACGTATTTGTAGATATATTTTTTACTGTCGAGCTCTCTGCAGCTGCTGTAAAAATAGCTGCGAGTTTTGCACACAAACTATGAACATTATATGGTCTGATTACCTAAAACGGAGAAGTCCCTTTATACCAGACGCTGTTATTCATATTAATCTCATCGCTGTTGGCGTTGCTCTTATGCTGTTATTATTGATCACTCAGGCATTCTCCGAGAGTTAAGCGTGGTCTTAAACATTTTCAATTAATTTGCAGCCCGAGGGCCTCGGCGGCGAGGTGGAGCTCAGGTACTTTACTGATCCCTGTCACACACAATTGCCTGGACATCCGGTGATTGATGTCATCCCTACAGACGGTGTCCCCGCGCCTCCACGCCCAGTAGTGGAAGAAGTTCCCCCTTTCACAGATTAATTAGACTCATAAATAATTTAATCAATGACTTGTCCTCGTTTCCCAAAAGTTTAATGATCTGCCTTTCGTTAGTATTTGAGTCAGACCCCGGCCGTTGATCTTTGAAACTTGATGCACTGAAAAGTGTCGGCGGCTTAACGAGAGTAAAGCGGTGCGGTCGCAGTTTTTCCATCCAGCCGCCGCCTGCATCCATCACTGATGGAGACTTTCTGACATCTGGGGTTCACCTTTATGCATGCACAGAGGCTGCCGTTATCACACACACAGCGCAACGCTGCATGAGTCATACACTCGGTGGCCACTTTTTTAGGTACACCTGTGCAGTGTAGCGCAATCCAGTACAACTGTTCTGCCATAAAATATACTTTATGATATGAAAGAAGGGCTGTCAGTCGATTAAAATAGTTAATCACACATTTTTTATCTGCTCAAAATGCACCTTAAAGGGAGATTTGTCAAGTATGTAATACTCTTATCAACATGGGAGTGAAAACCTTTCATATAGGGCTGCTCATGATAACACTAATTTGTTTTAACACCACTAATTTCTTTAACGCATTAACGCTTTTCTGGTTAAGATTTTTAGGTTGTAGAGGGCTCAGTTTTAAAGCTAGAGTGAAGATACTGGTATCATATGAAACCAGAAAACCTGATGAATCCATCGGTACCAGCCATATCATACTAGCTGGTCATGAAGGAGGTTAAATAACTCCAAACTTAGGCAAAATTTTGGCGAGGGAAAAACTGTCAAGTCCATTTTCAAAGAGGTTCCTTGACCTCTGACCTCCAGATCAGTGAATGTAAATGGGTTCTATGGGTACCCACGAGTCTCCTCTTTACAGACATGCCCACTTTATGATAATCACATGCAGTTTGGGGCAAGTCATAGTCAAGTCAGCACACTGACAGCTGTTGTTGCCTGTTGGGACATTTTTCTGACTTTTTTTTCTGACAGTTTTCAGACATTTGTCGTAATTTTTTCGGACATATTTCGGATATTTTTCAGACATTTTTTTCAGATTTTATTTCGGACATTTGCCGTACTTTCTTTCAGACATATTTCGGACATTCGTCTGACTTTTTTTCTGATATTTTCTGACAATTTTCAGACATTTTGTTAACTTTTTTTCGGATATTTTTTTTGACATTCTTTCGGGCTGTTTTTTTTAACTTTATTTGTCAGGCATTTTTCCGGATTTTTTTCAGAAATTTTTTTGAACATGCTAAATCTTTATGTTGTTGTTGTTGTTGTACATAAATATATACATACATTGCATAAAGCAGCATATAGAGAGGCGAAGTCCCGCCCCTTCCGGTGGACCACCATGGGACCTTATTTCGGAAAAAATATGTACTGTAGTCAACGGAGAGAGACAAATATTTGTTTTGATCCAGTTTGAATTGCTCCATGAATCACACATATGATGTTTGACAATTTAAAAGATATTTTTACAAGTAAAGAAAGTCTCAGTTTGTCATAGTATCATTTAGTTTAGTGTGAAACGGCTCAGTTAACTACATCTCTCGTCACCAACACTAGCTAGCTAACTAATGTTCCACGCACAGATGAAACGTTATCTGACCTGATGTGTTTTATCAGAGACTCCTGATCTTTTTTATCAGCCAGGAAGAGAAAGAAGGATCAGACGTGTTGCTGGTGTGAGTTCATCCCAGTAGGAAACACACAGACATCGTAGCTTCAGAGAGAGAGACGTCACTTACGCGACTTTCGGGTGTGTCGTCTTTCTAATGACGTATTTTCACAGTCTCATACTTCAACAGTTTTACAACAAACTGAGACTTTCTGGACTTACAAAATTATCTTTTTAAATTGACAAACATCATAATATGTGATTTATGGTGCAATTCAAACGGGAACAAAAAAATATTTATCTCTCTCCGTTGAGTAGAGTTCATATTTTTTTCCGAAATACGGTCCCATGATGGTCCACCGGAAGGAGGCAGGACTTCGCCTCTCTATTTGTCCACTCCCATGTTGATAAGAGTATCAAATACTTGACAAATCTCCCTTTAAAGTACATTTTTGAACAGATAAAAAATGTGCGATTAAATATTTTAATCGATTGACAGCTCTATATTAAACATATCATTGAAGTTACACGTTTCCAACAGCGTCAACCAAAACTAAACATTTGTAAAGGTAGAATTTATGGCAGAGCTGTTGTGTTAGGTTGTGTTAGGTTGTAAAGGTGTACTGAGTGGAAGTACACAGTTTGCATTTCTCTTTTGAATAGATTTACAGTGAAAGATTCAAACTTTAAAGTCCTGGTAGAGCAGACGCCTCCCGTACTGAGTCTCTCTCTCTCTCTCTCTCTCTCTCTCTCCGTTTCCTGTCTATCTTCAGCTCCATCTGATAAAGGCAGAGAGACTTCCCTGCTACGCTCTGCAGACGCTCAACATCGTGGCTAAAGAACATTAATGACATTGTGCGTGCTGATAAATCTTCCGACCTCGGCGCGATTTCTACATCGAAAACGTGCGCTTTGATTAATTTAGATGCAAATAAGCACAGAGAGGGCCAATCTATAGTAAAGCTCAAGCCTTTGATGGCGCTGTGTAATATGAACCATAACATTTCCTGATATATCCAAACTGATATGAAAGGAAGGACACATGAAAATGAAACTGACCTACTTTAAAGTAATTAAGTCATTTCTACTCTCTTCGTGTCATTTCTTCTTGAAAGGAAATTCACCCTTGATTTTTTTTTTTTTTTTTTACAGTATGTAATGCTTCGTGTTCAGCATCTGTTTGCCGTAATCTTCCAAAATACAAGACGAGGTTCTTCCAAACCCTCTTGTCTTCCTCAGCTATTGTGTGTATTAGCATAGACTGAGCTCACGGCTTACATTCCCTCTCTAGCTTTGCTCCAAGAAGAAGCCCGTTGCCAGCAGTACATGTCATTCACTGTTGTTTGAAGTCTTTAGAGTATGAGTGCACGTTGAGATATGTGTGTGTGTGTGTGTGTGTGTGAAATGTAAGGCAGGGATAGAGGATGAAAGCGTGAGGACGATTTGCTGTTTGCCGGGCTCAGAATGGAATGATGAGTGGTGACATAGCTCTAAATTGCAAATCGCTGTTTCTGTCTCACTTCACTCTGCATCGAGGCGCTTCACTGCAACAAGGCTATTTAGTTTTTTATTAAAAATAGCCTGTGCATGTCAGGCCTTTAGCATAGGGAGGAATGGGAGATGGAAGTAGAGAGAGAGGGGATGGAGGGATGGAGGGATGGAGGGGGAAGTGAGAGGGGGGACAGCCTGGCTGGCTTTAACGACCAGGACGTGGACAGATTCTGTTCCATTTAAACATCTCTGGCTCTCTCTCCTGCTGCCATTCGTCTTATAGACCTCTCATCCATCCTCGCTGTTCTCTCTCTCTGCTGCTCGCTGCACACATGGAAATCTCTTAAAGGGGACACATCATGACAAACTCACTTCCTCAGAGCTTGTGCACATGCAAACTGTGAGATAAGACGACCCAGTCAGTTCTTTAGTGGGCTGTCTAGATCACATGTCACATGCAGGCTCATTAGAATATCTGAGGCCTGTCCACACCTACACGGCTGTTTTTGTAAACATAGCTATTCTAATAAATGTTGTGGAGTTTAGAATCACTGTGGTGTATTGTAAGAATACAAGAGAAGATGCTTCAAAGGTTTCTTGTTCTTTATTAGAACGCTGTGCAGGTTTACACTTTAATGTATGACCACTATAATTAACTATAACATAACACCACATACAAATTGACTTAGCAACCTCTATTCATTTACGGTAAGGTGTGGAACTAATGTCAAATTACACAAAATAAAACACTTATAAAATAAACAAATATAAAGCAAACTTACATATTAATGGATGCACATAACTTCCTACAGCCAGCAAGCCAACCTTCATCCCACACACATGTGCATCAAACTCAGTGAACCAGCAGACCAGACCATAAAACTAAACGAGCCGATATACCACTTAACCACTCCAAGCAGCTGATTGGCTCCTGACGTGCTCGTTCACATGCTGTCCCATGAAACTGAAGAGGCTGCTGTGCCTGAATTCCAAGTGAACATGCAAACCTTCTTCAAGCCTTGGCCACACTGGGAACAACAGCAACAACAGACAGTGAAAGTGAAAACTAGAAAATGTTACGGAAATGAAAAAAAATAAATACTTGTTTTTAAATCAACTTCTGCTTTCATTTCAAAATAAAAGTGTGTTTCTGTGGACAGAATTCCTTCATTTGTTAACAGGAGGCTTTTATTCTGAAATATGTGCCGGACAGTGATGTAGAACATGCAGTGACTTGCAGAGCTCCATGAATGAATATAGTACTGGGTTTTAATTGTGGATTATTACTATTATTTACAAATTATCACACGTTTCTTAACCTTTCTCTATCTAAAATAAATATAAATGATATTTATAATGAAATTAAATGGCCATTATGAAAGACAAACTCTATGTAGAAAGAAAAGGCTGCAGCAGCAGAAACGCAGCAGAAACGCAGCTGGTGTGAACACCTGACGCGCCAATCACACAGCCGCCACGCGCTCCTGACGTTCCCGGTGTGGACGAAGCGTAACAGTAGCTTTTGCTATGCATTCCGGGCTTTGGTCGCTCAAGCCCCCCGGGGCCCGACCATGTAAAGAGGCCCACGAGGCTCCGGGGGGAAAACAATAAAAATATAATTCACAGGGAGAAGTGAAAGCGGGCGCGCAACGGGATGCTCCATGCACAAAGACGCAACGGCGGTGATGGTTTTTACTCCGACAAAACCTAGATTGAATATCCTACTGCGAGGTCCGACAGCAGTTGAAGGTCCGATGACATCATTCTGCATAATAAGTAGCCATGTGCTTCTGTTTACATCTGTGTGCGTCTGCACTCAGACGGTCAAATTCACGGCCATGACAGGAACACGTCATGGAAAGCAAAAAAAACAAAAAACGAACATGCTAGACTTTCTGTCGTGACGCGTCCCAGACGCGGCGTCCGTTGCCGTGTACTACGACACACTACACTCATTTGTCGTTCCCGATCTGAGTCGCCACCCTACGACGGCCGTGTCGGGCTGTAATCGGGCTGATATTGCGTAATCTGAACCGGCCATAAACTAACGAAAACACAATGATTCTTATTTCCAGGTAATTAAACACTAAAGAAAACATACTTATTGATATTATATTTCTGCCAATAGATACCCCTAAATGTTACACACTGTTCCTTTAAGTCTGTCTTGGTGGTGGTGAGAGGCCAACTGTACTCAGCACATCAGACACTGTATTATAATGAAGGCTTGACACAGCTTAACATTTAGTGATAAACCACAGAATCAGAAGTGTGCTGAGCAAGTGTTGAGACTAATTCACCATCATCATCATCATCATCATCATCATCATCTCTATGGATGCTTCTGTATCTATTAGTGAAAGAAATGTTCATCTCCTCTTTGACATTACATCATGTAGTGAACACAGGAGGACATCACATCTCAGAGCGCACGCTGGCTTATTGTAGCCTCTGTTTTGTGCACACATCTGGACGGCTCTTATTAGCATACAGAGAAAGAGAGAGAGACACCAAACAGCCCGGAGCGTGACCTTGTGTAGTTGGAGGCAGCCAGAGAGGAGTGACCTACTTGATGCATGTTAATGTGATCTACACACTTGGACTAACTGTTATAATGAATGCAGCCTCTCACACAAACAATGGAGCTGTCAGCAGCTACTGGAGGTCCAGTCCAGCAGCTACTGGAGGTCCAGTCCAGCAGAGAGACAGACCCCCTCCATCTCCATCATATATCTGCGTCCACGCGTGGAAGCACACGCGGGCAGGTGAGTAGAGTATACGGAGCGCGCGCAAAACGCCAGAAAATGAGATGGGAAGCTGCGTTTATCCATCTGTCCATCTGTCCAAACCTGGCACTATCTGTCCGAGCCTGGAACCGAACCTTCCTCTCAGACTGCTTCTAGTGTTTCATCTCGCGCATCTGCTCGCGGCACCTAAAGGCTTTCTGTGTATTTAAAGTCATCGTGGCTGCAGCTCCTATAATAAGCTCCTATAATAAACTCCTATAATAAACACGATTAGAAGTAGAAAAGCCGAGCAAACTTGTCGCCTCTTCGTAAATATAAAAGTGTTTTATTAGAGTAGAATAGAGCTCATTACCTACCGTGCGTGTGCGTGTGTGTGTGCGCAGCTCTGCTCCGGTGCTCCTCCGGTTTAACGGAGCTGAAATGATCCAACGTGGGAAAAGGATGCCGAGGTTCATCTGAGCTCAACGTGAGGTCTGTCCACTTAGCCCAGTCTCTCTCTCTCTCTCTCTCTCTCTCCATCTCTCTCATTCTCTCTATCCCTCCCTCCCTCTGAGCCTCTCTCTCTCTCCTTTAGTTGGTAACTATCTCAGAGAGAGAGACAGTCCCCCTAAAAGCCTGCTCTATTTGAGGATGCACACAGTGACCACACTAACATGCACCCACACTGACAAACTGACATTTTTTTTTCATCTTGGCTCAGTTTGAAACCAAAAATGTCTTTAAAATCTTTTGTTTCTAATTATCGAATTTATTATCCAGGGATGTAGATGGACTAAAATATTTAATCGTGATTAATCGCACATGTTCAAAATGTACATTAAAGCTTCAGTAGTCAGTATATTTTTAAATCCCATAATAACCTTTCAGCATATTGTAATTCAAGTGTTCTGAGAGATAACTAGACTTCTGCTCCTCCTCATGGCTCTGTTTTCAGGCTTTAAAAAATCTAGTCCGTGACTGGAGACTTTGACCAATCACAGGTCCATCACAGAATTCCTTCATTTGTTAACACAAGGCTTTTATTCTGAAATATTTGCAGGACAGTGCTGTAGAACATGCAGTGACTTGCAGGGCTCAATGAATGAATATAGTACCGGGTTTTAATTGTGGATTATTACAATTAACCTTTCTCTGTCTAAAATAAATATAAATGACATTTATAATGAAATGAAATGGCCATTATGAAAGGCAAAGTCTATGTATAAAGAAAGAGCTGACAGCAGCAGAAACGCAGCTGGTATGAACACCAGACGCTTCAGTTACACAGCTGCCATGCGACGGAGAGATAAAGGCATTACAGTAACATAATATTGATTCATATTTGATCAGCGCTGCCTAGTTTGACCGTTTGGTCGGAGTTCAGAGTGATTGACAGCCGACTCTCATAGATGGCAGCTGGACAGCAGACTTCAGATCAGCTCTTACTGCTTGTTATCCTCTGGTCTGTGAAATCTTGCAGGACGTTAGGAGCACTGGAGGACACAGAGGAACATGATTTTTTTCAGGTTACCTGTTTCATGTACTACTGTCACGATGTAGCGACCGTTTTATAAAATCATATTTTCTCTAACCTTGCCTACTGCTGCTTTAAACGTGATTAATCACAAATTAATCGCACATTTTTTATCTCTTTAAAGCATACCTTAAAGGGAGATTTGTCTTGTATTCAACACTCTTATCAACATGGGAGTGGGCGATAGGGTGACCAGATCCCAACAAACTAAATGTGGGACAAAGAGTATGTTTGTGTGGGACAATGTGGGACACGTTACCGTGGCTGAGAGGTCGTCTACAGTGTTATTATAATGTCTATCTAACTTTAAACATCTCTATTCTTTAATGCATCCAGAGATCGGCACGTCTCTTTTTGAGCTGCACGTTGAACTGTGTCGCTTCATGACGTATTCCCCCCCGTCCGTGTGAAATTGAAAAATAACAGACAAATTTTACAAACAAAAACCTCAGAGAATCTCCTTCTACCGGCTTATAAATACTTGCAAGTCTTTGTTGTAGCTGCTCTTCCTTTTCTTTGTGGTCGTTTCCATCATAAATCTAAATAAATATCTAAATCTGCAGAGCTTGTGTCTTCTCCGTCCGGCGTATAGCGCAGCAAAGACGGTGAAATGTGTTAACCTGCACTTGACCCTCGTGTGCTCAGTTTGACAGCAAACATGACAGCCTTTCTGCTTTCTTCACAGCCAACTGGATAAAAGCCAGATTTAAAAAAAGCGTCTGCCCTGCAGCGGTTTGACTTTTGACAACTAGAGCCAAAGAAAATGTGGGATATCATCTCAATATGTGGGACGTGGAACAAGGGATAAAAATGCTGTGCAGTCCCTCGTAAAGTTGGACACCTGGTCACCCTAGAGTGGGCAAATATGCTGCTTTATGCAAATGTATATATATATTTATTATTGTAAATCAATTAACAAAACAATGACAGATATTGTCCAGAAACAGGTACTGCATTTAGCATAACAAATATGCTCAAATCATAACATGGCAAACTCAATAAAGTGGGCATGTCTGTAAAGGGGAGACTCGTCGGTACCCAGAGAACCCATTTACATTCACATATCTGGAGGTTAGAGGTCAAGGGACCCCTTTGAAAATGGACATGACAGTTTTTCCCTCGCCAAAATTTAGCGTAAATTAGCCTCCTTAGGGACAATCTAGCATGACATGGTTGGTACCAATGGATGGATTCCTTCCTAAAGCTAACTTACGTTAAAGCCTTAAAGAAACTAAATTAAAACATATTTGCGTTATTATGGCGTTAACTTCGAAAGCCCTATAATTATCATATTTTTCTTTTTCTTGGACAACATGTAAATCTTTTAAAACCCCTTCAATAGTTTCTGGTTATCGTTCCCTTGAAGCCGTCCAGTGTTTTTGTAATCTGCTTAGCCATTCTGCATAATCATCTTTGCATTTTCCCCAGTTCTTCCACTCAGAAGCCGGACCAGAAAATTGCTACTCAAGGATGCATTAAAAGATTGCATTTCACCAACAGTGTTCTCCCACTCCCTAAAAACATGCCTCCAAATGTATGACTCTAATTTACCCCTCCTCCCGTCCTCTCTTCTTCTTCTTCTTCTTCTTCTTCTACCCACTCTGATTACTAGAGATTTCCTCTAGTGAACTGAATGGACGCGTTTTTTCTTGGAAATTAATGATCAATTTAATATACAGTACATTTCTGTAATTCAGTCTCCCATTAAGTCTTGGCTTTAAGCTGATTTTTATGACTCATTTACATTCTTTCTCTCAGAAAACAAAAAACAGCTTCAAACAAAACAATCTAAATCTGTTTTTACTAATCCACATTTCAGGCACGGATGTTCAAAACAACATCATTTCATACATGACTGTATTTGGGAAACAGGAAACAATTTGGTCATTTTTAGGCAACAAAACTACTTAGTTAGGTTTAGGTAAAGATTATTTAAATACGGAGTAATGTCACAATTTAGTCAACGTTGACTTCTGGTTTCACACGGGACATGAACAACGGTCTCCTGGGCGGAAACCATGGACTGTATAAGAACTGGATATAGTCACTTTGACGTCACCCATTGGTTTGTGGACTACGGTTTTGAAGCCTCAAGTTCAGCATTTTGGACGTCTCCGTCTTGTTTTTTGGCCGTCACCATCTTGTTTTTTGGACGTCACCATCTTGGTTTTCTCCATCTTGGTTTTTGGCCGTCACCATCTTGTTTTTTTTGCAATCAGAAGTGACTCTAGACGGTGGATCTAATCACAACCAAACGCTAAACAAGACATTTTTAGGCGACCAAAAATGTTATAATTAACTTTCATGAAGTGAAAACACACTGTGAAAGGCTTAAAGTTGTAAGACGAAAACACGGACGACTCCCAGACCGGACAGCGCCGTGGTAGCGACCTGTCAATCACAAGGTAGCCCCGCCCTAAAGCATCCCCTGCTTTATGGTCTATCTGACTCTAAATGGGACCATAATTTACTAAATGAACATCATGCTGTATTGAAGAAGACTTGAAACTAGAGATTGAGATCATAAACTCATGTTTACAATGTTTACTGAGGTAATAAATCAAGTGAGAAGTAGGCTCATTTCCTCATAGACTTCTATACAATCAGACTTCTTTTAGCAATCAGAGGAGTCGCCCCCTGCTGGCTGCTAGAGAGAATGCAAGTTTAAGGCACTACATTTTCAGACCTGGAGTCGCCCCCTGGCGAAAGTCCGATGTTTTTTTCACCCACCCATCCACCCCGACCTCGTCCCTACGCAGCGTTTGTCACTCTTTATTCTTCCTGCTGTCTCAAAATGTATGACTGTAATTTACCCCCCTTTCATTTTCTCCAGTGAGCTGGATGGACGCGTTTTTTCTTGGAAATTAATGATCAATTTAATATGCAGTACATTTCTGTAATTCAGTCTCCCATTAAGTCTTGGCTTTAAGCTCATTTTTATGAGCCATTTCCATTCTTTCTCCCAGCTTCAAACAAAACAATCTAAATTAGTAATTACTAATCCACATTTCAAGCACGGATGTTCAAAACAACATCATTTCATACGTGTCTATATTTGTCCTTTGGCTGCCCGAAATCTGAGATCTTACGCCCGAGTAACATGAGATTTTTAGGTAATATGATGCTTTTACGTCCTGGAATAGAATATGTTTGGTTCTCGCCCACATGTTTTGGATATTTTTACTTTGAGGAATAAAAAGAGAGACATGCTTTGTAGATGAATGATCACTTTTTACAGTATTCAGATGCTCAGAGTGCAGTCTAGCTTTGCACATCGATGTTTCTTGATCACTCGTGAGTTCTGTCTCCCGACTAAGAAACAAAAGAGCCTTTAAACAAGTGGTGATGACGAGAAAGCAGACTTGGGTCGCTCCTCCTCAGATCCCTCGTATACCCAGCTGTATACGGAGGTTTATCAATGCCAAAACTCCAGCGCAAGCACAAAACAAAGCCAAGCCGTAATCAATCTGCTAGTCGGGATGTGAGAGCACACGGGACAGATTTACAAGTGCAAAACATGCTCTCTGAGATCAGACTGTGAGAGGAGGGCTGTCAAATCTGTTGGCAAATTTCTGGCTGCTAGGGGTCGATGTGTTTTCAAAGTTCTCTTAGAAACAGATGTACTGACGTAACTTAGACGGCAGGGTCTGTGACATTTCACTTCTTGGTCAGATCCAGTGGAGTTTGTTCTGCTCTCAGCTGGAAGTTCGAGGAGAAGAAACTGCTATAACTGAACAAAAAGCTCAGTGAGTCACAGCTCCTCTCTTCTCTCTTCTCACAGCCTCAAAACTTTGACTACACGATCACGATTCTGTCCTCTCTCTCGCTCTCACAACTTGCTCTGCACTCACGAGCCTATTCAAATCTGGACCACCAGATTGGTTTCCACTCGTTTTTGTTTTTCATTCGCTCCATAATTCTGTCATTAATGAACTTCCGAAGATGGGAATTATGGATGAGGTTGGGGAGGAAGGGAGGCTTTCCCCTTCTTACTCCCGCAGCTGCAGTCAATCACACAGTGGTACGAGAGTAAGTTTGAGAAGACACTCAACTCCCTGATGTTGCACTGCCTGTAATTTATTTAATACAGTGGATGGATAACACATACAAACGGCTGCTGCATGCATATGCACACATAAAAACTCTGTCATATATGGCACAAAAATAAGCTCGTCATATCAACATTTACAACGACAGCCTTCGGCACCACTCCAACATTTGACATGTAGCATAACTCAACCTATTGTTATACAACGCTTCGTATGAATGTCTGCATGCAAGTAACGTGCAGAAATTGACACGTGTTGCCAGTCTTTTCAAAATAAACTTCACAGGAAACAACTTGGTTAGGTTTACACAACAAAACTACTTGGTTAGGTTTAGGAAAAGATCTTGTTTTGGGTTAAAATAACTATAGTAGTTGCGTTACTTAAGTACCGAAGTTACGTGACAAATAAATAAACGTTGACTTGTAGTTTCACACGGGACACGAACAGCGGTCTCCTGGGCAAAAAAATCATACGCCGTATATAAGAAGTTGACGTAGTCACCGTGATGTCACCCACTGGTTTGTGGACTACAGTTTTGAAGCATCAAGTTTGGCATCTTGTTTTTTTGCAACCAGAAGTGACTCTGGGTTGGAGGGTGGAGCTGAGTACAACCGAACATGTTCACACACAAAATCAATATGTACGTAATCCACGTAATAGCGAACTGGGAAGTATAGAGCGCCGAACGCTGCGTAGGGAGAAGGTCGGGGTGGATGGATGGGTCAAAAAACACAGGACTTCAACGTTGATTTATTTGTCACGTAACTTCCGTACTTAAATTATGTCACATCTGTAGTTATTTTAACTTACAAACTCCAATCTTTTCCTAAACCTAACTAAGCAGTTTTATGTTTGAAAAGACTGGAGCAGAAATTGACACATGCGTCACATGCTGCTGGACATTCATAGGAAAAAGCACAAAAAATCCGTTGGTGAAAGTCGTGCTGAGCATCACAAATAAAGGAAAGTTTGTGTTTATGTACACAAATCAAAAAGATAACATTTTGTGACTATTTTTTTTATATTTTGTGGGATATATATGAATTACAGTGCATCACTTTTCGTAGGTGTGGAGGCAATTTCTGTGAAGAAGGACTCGAAAATCAAGAAAGAGTCTTTTAAAGGTTTAATAAACACTTGCAAATGGGCAAACAACCATCAACATAAATGTTCAGGGCTGAGAGCCCTGAGTCTCTCCGTTTCGTGACATTTATACCGTTGCGTGCAGGCTCACAGTCGTGTATCTTACATTGTCTGTCTGACTGACACTTCTGTCCTTTTTAGGGTTACTTGTCCTCAAATAGGTGCTACAAGTTCGTTGACTAAGTATGCAACACCGAAACACAAATAGGCCTTAAGGGCAATGAGTGTCACCTGTCATGACCTTAGGAATGTGCAGCATGTTTGCATTTTTCCAGCACAGTAGGTATAGCTATGAACAGTGTATAAGAACAGCCTGCATAATTAATATGCTATAAAGTTTCCTCCCATATGGTAAAATTGCCTAACCTTTGAAAGCTTTAATCTGCCATCAGTGTAGATTAAAATCAGGGTTGAACAGTGAGATCAGGATGAACCGCTCTCTACCTTTCCCCCTACAATAATTACTAGTTTGCTTAATTTACTACCAGACTGCTCTAACAAAATGAACTGGCAAGTTCAGCAAAATTGCTTTTATTCAATAATTTATTGACGTGTCAGAGAAACCTCCAACGAATTCTGACAGCAGACACAAATCAGTTCTCAACTATACCGGTTACTGCCATACAGCCAAATTAGCTCCCTCACACACAGCAGGGCCTTTAGATTTTGGGTCCTTCCCTCTGCTGCTCTCTCTGTGTGTGTCGGAGTGATTCAGACACATGCAGCAGTAGGTTGTAATTATCTCTCACATACTTGAAATGATTCATAATGTTTTAGCGTCCAAAATCAAAATGCCAGGCAGCAGCAGAGCGCTGTTAGAATACATTTTATCATCAGCGCAAACAAAACATCAGCTGTTTATTAGAGGGAACGATATGCATGCCCAAATCATTTGAGGAAATAGCCCGGAGGATGCAACTGCCTGTCCTGTTCATTAATTCAGTATCTGCTGCCGTCACGTCTCTCCAAAATACTCCCAAATGTTTTCCTTTCTTTTTCTCCATATCTGTTTCATGTCTTCACTCAGACAAAGTCGCGTCCCGTCTCTCTTGTCTTTCTTTCTTTCTCTCTGTAATATTCCTCTTTCAAATCCTCTCTGCTCCTGCGAGTCCAGCCTTTTGAGGAGACGTGATAGATGTCTACACAGTTTCCTGAGTATGCGTCCCTGTGCGTGGCTCTGTATACGGCTTCTCTGGCTATTGACGTGGCCTCGGCCAGCGTCAGCCCCCATCCGACCCCTTGGTCCAAAATTGAGTAGGCGTAGGGCGATCCCGAGCCCACGGAGAAGAGCGATCCCTGCAGGCGAGTGCCATCGCTGCACACGTAGTACAGACTGGGACCAGAGGAACTCGCTTTCTTTCTGCAGTGTTGACCAACAATTGTTGAAGAAGAGCTCTGAGTCTTATCCAGAGAGGCCTTTTCAAGACTGGTATCAGACTTTCCAGGATCAGTCGTTGCACCATCATCTCCTCCATCCCACCCACACAGCGTGGCAGCCACGCACAGCTCCGTCCCCTTAAATGGGTGAAGCATGTGCGAAAGTAGTTTGGCGGCTCCGCTTGTGGACAACCGTCGTCCGTGGCGGAGCTGGTAGAGCCGCAGCTCTCGAGACAGAATCCGTTTCCAGAGGGCGCAGTCGGCCGACGTGCCCGACGTGGTGCCCACCAGGTGGCTGTGAATGGGCAAGATCTTCTGGGCAGCAGGGCACGCCACGAGGCCGGAGCAACTGGAACGGGTGTCCGCCGCGGCCAGCACGCCGCCCTGGAACGTGAACGCCAAGGTGGTGGTGCCGTGGGACATGGGGAACGGTAAGGGGACGGACTGAGAGGAGGCTGGAGGAATGCTGTAGAAAGACGGCAAGATGGAGTCGGCGCTGGATCTCTGGACGGCGCTGATTTGCCCAAACTGGATCGGGCTTTCGTCCAGATACTCTGCAACTGGAGTATAAAAGTTAAACAGACTTGTGCTGCTGCTGAAGGGCGAACCGCTCACATAGTTACAACCAGTCTTCTTTCCAAAAAGCACTGAAGGACATTCAGTGTCCAGAAAGATGTCCTTGAAATTGCACAGGTCCTGTAAAGCCATTTCCCCCCAAAGAAATGTTCCTGACCTGTCTGACAGAGGTTTGTATGCCATCTAGAGAAGCAGTCCCCCTTTATATACACAACAAGGCAGCGTTCGTCTACGTGTGGTCATCCAAAACAAACCCATCAGCAACAGCTACACCGACGCCTCACCCCCCTGACTTTGAAGCGTAAACAGTCAGTCGCCCATGGGTAATTAATTTTGGCTGCTATATCAGGTTGTTTTTCAGATCAGATTTCTTCAAAGTCTTGCGTGGGCGTAGGCCAAAGAGGACCCAGGGTGATGGCGAGGCCGCGGCTGGAGCACATCAGATTAAGTTAGACTCTCTGAGCTTTTGATGCATCACTCCTGTGAAAAATTCCCTGATAGAATCAGGAGTGAAATGAATCAAACAACATTTTTTTGTTAAGTCAATCCAGCCAAGCCTTTTAGGTGTTGCAGCCCTTTAACACAGCACTTCAGGCCGATTGCTGAACTTGCAGCACCAGAATATCCAGTAATGTTGCATCACAGGGTGTTTGCTCACACTAGGGCCACCTGTCTGAGAGGTATGCTGCCACGCGACACACGTTACTGACTTTAGTCGTCGAATGGATTCATAAGGAACTCAGGGACTCCGTGTTTGTTTTCATGTTTTAATTTATCTTTCACAATTCAACAAAACTCAGAATGAATGTGTTACACTTTAGTGGATATGTCTTCACTGCTGCTATTCTAATGGTAAGAAACTCTACTACACTTCTTTTAGACAACTGGTGGAAGCAGGACAGGTATAATATTTATATATATATCACCAGCTGTTACTTTACTTTAACTAGAATACCACAACTCATGAAGTTATAAAGAAAAACAAAGAAAAACAAATCAGAAGTAAACAACAGCACAGGACAAAATTTCCTGGTATGAACTGTTCTGAACTCAGTGACTTTACTGTTCTGATTCACTCTCATAGCGTTGTTTTTCTTGCTTTCTTTTTTTTGTGATACATTTTTTTGATTTTAAAGATATGCATTGGAAATTATTAGCATTAAAAAAATTAAATTAAATTCATAAAAAAATAATACTAATAATAATACTAATAAAATTAATAATAATAATTACTTAATCTTAAAAAAAACTGTTAACAACATAAAGTTATGCATTGGAAATTATTAGTAAAAAAATAAAAAAATTAATTAAATGAAAATAACAAAAAACAACACAAAATAGATATATAAATAAAACACTTATAATAATAAGATTAACAATAAAAGTCATAACAATTAATCTTAAAAAAAAATACTCAATGCTGCTTTTATAATGGTAAGAAACTCTATTACACTTATTATTTGATTATCCTGATATGAACCGTTGAATGTGAAACTCCACAACTTTACTGTTTTGGTTCACTGGTTGTTTTCCTTTATCTTTCTTTTTTTTGTGAACAATTTTAAAGATACACATTGGTAATTATTAGCAAAATAAAAATAATTAAATTAAATTAAATTAATAAAAAACAAAACAAAAAATACTACTACTAATAATAAAATTATGAATAATACTAATAATAATTATTAAATCTGTAAATCTCACCACTCACAGCATTGTTTTGTGATCAAATTTGATGGATTTTAAAAATACGCATTGGAAATTATTAGCAAAAAAAATAATTTAAATGAATTATAATATTGATAATAATGAATAAAAAAATAAAAAAAACTCAAAATGAAGGTGTTACACTCTGACTTTTAATGATATGTCTTCACTGCTGCTTTTATAATGGTAAGAAACTATATTACACTTTACCGTAATTACAGTGATTATCCGGATATGAACAGTTGAATGTGAAGCTCCACGACTTTACTGTTCTGGTTCTCTCTCATAGCGGTGTGTTTCAGCTGCAGCAGGCAGCTGTTTTCAGAGAAAAAGCACTAAAAGGCCACCGTACACTTCCAGTAGTGAACATAGTGGAGCATTTAGCTTCTAAAGAACCAGATATTTCCTCCAAAACAGAGCTGAGAGACTGATGGCCACAAAGACAACTCCAAAAGAACGCTGACGTTGCTTCCTAAATAAGAAAACTAACAAGTTCACCATACCAACTTAAAAGGTGCTGATTGGCCTCGTTGGGGACGGTCTCATGGTGATGACATGTCAGTGTTTTCACAGCTTGTTTCCAGGCCTCGAGTGGCCAAAACAATCACTTAATGCAGGTTTAAGTGAACGTCTTGAAAACATGTCCTCTTGCAAATTGTTCCCTGCCTAATGCGTTTGAGCCGGTTTGTCTTTACATCACTTCATTTCCTTTCCCCATCTCTCTCTCCACCCAGGGACACTGTGTGTTACGAGCATCATCCCAGACTCCCGAGGGCCAGCCTGACAATTTCATAGGGTTTGCCGCGGCTCCTGACAAAGTGGCAGACGGCTCGCCGGTCTATGTGCGGTACTTTTGCTCGGGGCCGTGTCGGCTCACGGTGGAGGTGGTGGTGTCCACATTAAGGAAGATGGATGTAGTGGTCTTCAGGACGAAATGGATCAGCAGCACGCCTGGAGTCTTCATGATCCAGGAGGTGCTGCTCAGATTCCCTCCATCCGTTTTATATCGACGGGACTTTTTCAACAGGCGTGTTCTGGACGTCCAGAGTGTGGCAGTTCGTGGTTGGTTAACCCGTCTTAACGACGGCGGGGAACCCGGGACGTACTATGACTCCACGTTGAGGATTTATAAAGTGGTGCAGATGGAGCAGCTCTCAGAGCGACCGGCTAAACCTCCCACTGAATGCCCTTCATGGTCCGCTCAGCTGATATGGCAGATGAGCAGAAACAGAATTCATCATTGTCCACATGAGTCAGGTCAGATCCTTCATCTTTATTATAACAAGTCTTTCAGAGGCTGTAGCTGGTTCAGTTTTAATGCTAGAGTGAAGGTCCAGATATCATATGAAAGTAGAAAACCTGATGAATCCATCGGTACCAACCATGTCATACTAGCTTGTTGGGCAGGAGGCTAATAACACTCCAAATTTAGGCTAAACTTTGGCGAGGGAAAAACTGGCATGTCCATTTTCAAAGAAGTCCCTTGACCTCTGACCTCCAGATGTGTGAATGAAAATGGGTTCTCTGGGTACCCACGAGTCTCCCCTTAAGAACAGGAGTCCTTCCTCTGGCCCTTTGAAGTCAGTAGATTTAAAAACAACTTGTATTTTAAATGAAATGTCTCTTTAAGATCCAGAAATGTTTTGGTGCTCGGATGATGACATGAAATGGAACGGCTATTTAATTTTACTGCTTATAATTTGGCTACTTTTGGAAAAAAACATCAGGATGGTTTATTTGTTTAGTATTATTTGGAATTTATACTGATACTCTGATTTATGCTTTTGTCTTTTCTCTATTTTCTGGCCGGGAAGATTATCCATGCATGACACAATAATAATAAAATCAAATCAAAATACAGACATGCCCACTTTATGATAATCACATGCAGTTTGGGGGCAAAAAAAACATGCAGTTTTATGCATTCAGTATAAATGTGTTATTTTCTCCTATTCCAAAATGCTGTATCTGAATATTTCTGCATACTGGGGTCCATAACCAGTCTTTGAATTACATAAATTGGGTCTCACTGTAAAGTTGAGAATAAAATGACCCATGGTGACCTCTAGGATAATCACAGCCTCATGAAACTTTACAGCCACTAACTAGAGACCTAGAGCATTCAGAGGAAGGATGGATCAAACTAGAGACCTAGAGCATTCAGAGGATGGATGGATCAAACTAGAGACCTAGAGCATTCAGAGGATGGATGGATCAGACTACAGACCTAGAGCATTCAGAGGATGGATGGATCAGACTAGAGACCTAGAGCATTCAGAGGATGGATGGATCAGACTAGAGACCTAGAGCATTCAGAGGATGGATGGATCAAACTAGAGACCTAGAGCATTCAGAGGATGGATGGATCATGCATGGATCAGACTAGAGACCTAGAGCATTCAGAGGATGGATGGATCAAACTAGAGGAAAATGCCAATTCTTGCAGAAATCTCCAAATGTCAAAAGGTTTTGATTCCAAATCACAGCATGGCTTTTTCTATGTTGTTCCTCAAGGTCTTGGTGTCTTAATGTGGTATTCTGGAGGGATTATTGATCATTATAATCAATTCTCCAGTAGTAAAAAATGGTTAAATTTAGCACCAAATCTTTGTAACAAATGGTATCAACCCAGAAATTGCTGCAACAACGTATGAGACATAATAGAGCATGGGGATGGCCATCATATACTTCTATCATCATGTTCTTGACACACATAGCTGAACTGCATCTTAAATTAAGCTCCAGGTTCCAGCTTTCAGATGATGTACACCACTTCTATGTGACATCTACTGTTGACCTGCTATCTCCCCCAAACGACCCCCTGGATCCCCTAAAGAAGACTAAAAACGGCTCTATTGTGGGTCTCAAAGGGTTAACGGTTAATCTTTTTGCTGTTTGCATAGATGTGATCGATATGCTGACGTTCCCCCTGGCGAGTGCTGGTGATTACTACGGAGTGGTCCGCAGGTTCCAGCCTTTTATCGACCGAGGCCTGGAGAGCGCCCGTCTTCACGCTGTGACACAGTCCAGGTTGGACTTCACACACTCACTTCTCATTTATTTACACCGGGTACACACTACACCAGAATCAGGCTGATTTTGGGTCTGATTCCTCTCTCTGGACAATCGACAGCAAAGCCCTGATTGTTTGATGACTCTAAAGATGATCTTTCCAGATGTTCCTGTGGTGTGATTTTAAGAGTGTTTTTACATCCGCTCAGAAGTCCATCCTGGCCGCGCTGATCTCAAATATAAATATTAAATATTAAACACGTTCAATATTTACGATGGGATATCCTATCCACGATGACGCAGTCTCGTACACTTAGTACTTTATTCTCGGAATATTACGACTTTTTCTCGTAAAGTTATGACTTTATTCTCGAAATCTCAGATTTTTTTCCCTCAATGTGGCCCTAATATTCCGTTGTATAGTTGCACTATGGCCCTCACTGCATTAGACTTATATACTATATACTTAGACTATAAACTGTGTTACCTTCATCACAATGATCAAATGTTTTGTGGCTCCAGACAGATTCTTTTTGTTTATTTTTTTTGCCTAAAATGGCTCTTTTGATAGTAAAGGTTGCCGACCCCAGGGTTTAGTTAGAGCTTCAAGTTTGACTACACAGCATGAATCAAATCTCCAGCAGGGTCTCCAAATGTTGCACCAAATAGTACTCAAGAAGAGCAGATTTTTAGATGTTAAACAGTAGAAACGTGTACAGTAAAACCAAAATAAAGCACCTCATACTGCCTCAGATGTACAGTTCATAATGCTGCTGCTTTGTGTTGATATCAGCAGATTGACAGGCCACAGGTCAGTGATTGTTTGCAGTGCTGTCAGCTGTAACTCCACTTTTCAGTTTCATTTCACATCATTATAAATGACTTTGCAAGCTTCGCGAAGCCTCTTCAGCGGAGCATGTGAGCTGTTCTTATTCACGGTCAATGAAAGACAGCGAGGTCAGCCGTCTTTAGCAGATGAACGCGGCGTTTTAAAATCCAAACTCGCGCTTCGCTGCACGGCTGAAGAAATGATTTGTCAAACCGCTTGTTTTGTTTTTTCAGAGTCACCTTATCTGTGTGGATCTACCTGCTGAAATGGTGTCACCAGACGCACTGTGGGATCATCCATCACTTTGCTAGGAACAACGTGTACGACTCGGTCCTGATGCAGCTGACAGACACAGGTGGGTCACAGCAGCCTCGTGTGGGGACACCCGATACCAGTTTAGGGGATTTAGATTGAGGTGTCATGAGATGGTTTGTGAGCGATGATGTGTGTTTTGTGAGACTGCTGAACAGACTGTGTTATGTATTAATAAAGAGCGTTGGATCTCCTGCGGTGTAATATATGACTGTCATATCTCCCGTGCAGGGGACGTCATAATTCAGGCACGTGTGACAACAGGAGAACATAAAGCTTTCCGGGCCAGCACGGAGTTGCCCCTGTGGAAATGGATTAGATTGGACTGTTACATACACAACTCAATGGTATAAAGCCTCAGTGTGTGCCTCTGGGTAGTGGGATAAGAAAGAGAAATTAAAACACAGCTCGGGGGGCAACATCTTATAGTCTTCTCTTCTCCTCTGTTTGGTTTGGTGCCCTTTGCTTTGCGGTGTTTGAGTTCCTTTTTGGAAACAGCTGTAAGCTCCTGTAAAGATGGTTCCTTTCCAGCTGGGAAACTCCAGGCGATTGCAGTCTGTACTGCAATTTGGATTCGTTCACAGCCGAGTAGGTTTTTTTTTTTTTTCTGAGCTCATGCATTATTATGTCTTTCAGGTGCTGCTGCATACAACATGGGATGATGAAACCCGCAGTTATGAATTCGAGTAAGACGGGTTGATTGGTTTTCAAAATGATTCATGTCAAGTTGTTCTGATTTTAAATGTTGTGATTAAACCTTTACGAAGCACCGGTTTGTCCAGTTACTAACATACAACAGGGATGAGTAATGATCACGAGAGTGATGGGTGTTGGATATCTTACAGGTTTCACAACAGGATCCATTATGATGACACCGAGGGATACTTTGTGATCGGAGGGAGCAGGTACATGCCGGGCATCCAGGGCTATTTTGGGCCTATCAAGTTCTACCGTTTGGGAACTGCAGTGGTAAAGAGCCTCTTTTCTAATCCTTAACCATGTTTCCACTCATGTGCGAATGCTTGTCGTCTCCGGACAACATGACACTTGGCCAATACTAGCTGACATGAAAGAACAATTAAAACTTGCCCAACTGAAACTAATTCCTGAAGACCTCATTCCATTTTTCTTTTGTAGATGGTTAAATGGCGACTTGTTTTGCTTACGGTTTACAACCTATACTTCTTCTTCTACTCTGTTTACTGGCGGATAAAGCATAGCCGATAGCAGCCTTAAGTTTCCACGCTCCGGACCATAGACTCTATATGAAAATGGACGACATGACAGCTCCTCAAAGTGAAGCCAAAACATCTGGATCGCCCCCTGGTGGCTGGCTGCAGTATAGCTCATAAAGCCCGCCCCTCCATGTTAGTGGGATGGGACATGGTCCAAACTAAAAAGTCAAAGTACACGTCAAATACTTTGGTTTCTGTCATTTTAGGTAGTTCTTATCCAGCTGATGCATGTTAAAGTGTTAATTATTCTGACTAGTTTGGTTTTAATTAGTTATTTGATGCTATAAAAAGGAGGCGGGACGTCCTGATTGACAGCTGCTCTAAGTGAAGTAGTTATCTATTTACAGTCTCTATGCTTCTATGCTCTAAAACAGTTGATGGATGCATTTCTTTTTTTGCAAAAGTTTGCTTAAAATTTGCTTCACAATCGAATGGAAACATGGTTATTTTTAATTCAGTGTTTGGTTGTTTTATCACTGTGCATAAAAATACGCTGTTATCCATGTTACAGGTAAAAAACCACCATCACCCCGAGTCAGCGCTACAGGAGCTGGATAAGACTCATCAGGAGTGTGAGAGAATGAAAGCAGTGACATGGGCTTTTCTCCAACAACTAACCGAGAGTCACCACCTGCCACCAATCAACACGGGTGAAATATTATGTTGACAAGTCCCTCCGCAGGGGCCTTACATAGAGCTCATATACAGGGTGTCAATGAAACAGCAGCACACCTGGTATAGGTATGGGACTACTGTTGACTGGCTGCTTTCTATGTTTTATTTCAGGAGCCTGCACGCCTCACTTCGTAAGACTGTGGGGTTGGTATGGAGGGAAAATGAGCACGCAAACATGGAGCTGGGAACAACAACTTAAATACAGCACACTTTTTCATTTCTTGCATGCAAAAGAGGAAATCAGAGCAGGTGATTGTTGCACACATATAGTCACATATAACACGTCATTTTTCGACGTTTTTGACAGTTCTTTTGCATCATTTTCTGCAGGATTTCTGAGCTTGAAAGACATCAGCACTGCTTTGTTTGAGGAGGCAGTTGGTACAATGTTCACTGCACGAAATAAAATCACATTCAGATCGACGGCTCTGCTCAAAGCGTCCTCCTGTTTTGGAAATCACAAAGCGTCTCTCTTGTTGGCCGCCGTCCACCTGTCTGGCCTGGCGGGGCAGCCGGTCGATGAACAACAGGTAGAGTCGCTGCCTTCTTTGTACCTTAATATCTTCTTTATCGTCACTTCTGCAACGACGACTGATAATATCGAGGCCTGTGTGTTTCAGGGTCACGTCTACAGTTTGATTGGTGCGTCGGGCGATAACCGCTTCGCCCTGATGCATGCTGGGTACAAGCACACACAGGGGATTGATGGGTTTCCTAAAGACTTGGACATGGCTTACAGCTACTACTCCAACGCTGGGACACAGAGCGTCGTTGATAGTTCCAGGATGCATGAAAATGAGGTATGTTTGAATAACTGAAATTATTATTATGGCTCTAGGGATGGCGATATTGGTCAGTTGTTTGGTCCTCCACTTTGTTCCGGACTGAAATGTCTCGACAACAGTTTATTTGAACAAAAATTAAGATACAAAATAAAAAAAACAGTAATTACAGAGCAGGAGAGGAAGGAAGCCTGACAGCCTTATTCAGAGTTCTTTCCTATTCAAACAAATAAAGAAATGACATTATTACTCATAAAAAAACAAGACAAAACTAACAAAGAACTCACAGCACAAAGAATAAACACACAAGCAATTATAAACTGTAGTAAAAGAAAAGAAAGAAAACAGAAAAACAAGCTGAGAATAAGTCGATAACCTAAAAGCTGGCAAGGAAAACGATTTTAGTCAGCGTCATATTCAGTGAATTCTGTGGACTTCTAAATGTTATTTATTTATCTGATGCACAGTACGACAAGGAGGAATTGTAATAACTCAGGTGATCCCCTGACTTGAAATGGGGGCGAGTTTACCAGTTTGTTACGTGTTTGTTGACGTTGGCAAAAAATGGCGGAGGCCGTGGAAGTTAATTTTTCAGAGCATAATAAGTTAATATATTGTAATTTTAGTCGTATATTGTTTTTCTTGGTAATTTTATAATATATCTGAGGAAAATGTTGATATTCCCAACGGCCTCTTCTTTTTCCTCTGTCATTATGCATTTCCTGCATTATGTTACCCGCTTGCTAAACTGTTAGCCTCTGTGGCTTCTAGACGCCAACAGTAACGTTAATATTGCCGTTGCTTAGCAGCGGTGTTCTTCACCACTTAACCGCTTGAACGCCACCAAGCATATCGTGTACACGAGTTCCCATCCTCAGCAGTTCATTTGAAGGCACCGGTTCATGCATAACGTTAGCATTGTCGGTTTGGGCTAAATGCCAACATGCTCACGTTAGCATTTAGCTATAAGCACCGCTGTACCTAACTACGGCCTCACTTACACTTGGTCTAGTTTATATTTGTTTTGTTATACTAGTAGTACTTGTATTAGTAGGAACAGTGGAAGTGGTAGAAATAGTGCTACCAACAGAAACAAACAGAGATCTTTATTTAGGCTACAGTATAACAAACAATTTGTCTTGATACGTTTAAAGAAATAGTTGACATTGATATTTAGTGAAATTGAAAAGGCACATCTGTCGGTTGGATATAAAGCTATAGAGCCAGCAGCTGCTTAGCTTAGCATAAATACTGGGAACAGCATTTGAAGGTGACCATTGCACGCGGCCAAGACATCGTCCGTCACATTAAAAACAATATATTGTCATTTTTATATTTAGTTTTTTTTTTATAGTCACAGATACTTTTCTTTTAATTCTCAGCAAGAAAGTGTGATTTGTGATGTGATTTATACACATATAGACACATATTGTACACGTGTACAAGTACATGACAGCAGTGATACAAAAAGAGACGGAGTTTGTTGGTCCAGCCGAGTAGAGGAGGTGGTCTTACATCTTAATTTAAAGATGTGAATGAGTTAGATGTCCTGATGAACAGAAGAAGAGCTGTCCAAAGATAAAGAGCTTCAGACTGATTTCCTGTTTATTCTTTGAATATTGAAATAAGATGCATCAGATAAAAAGAAGGTTTGTTCATGAAGACAACAGAAAGGCTTTACTGTCTGCTGCAGCTTTAACAGGCAGCCAGCGCAACGAGAAAACAATAATGGTGTTGATTTTAGGGGAAATTATAGAAGCTGCATTTTCAAAACCTTTCAGGATTGATGACTAATATCTCATCTACTATGTGTGGACGAGCGAACGTCACTTTGTGGTGTGACCACCGCTTTACAGCAGCAGATTATTTTAGTATTATTTATGTCTTGTGAAAAGAAGATCCTGCTCTCTACTCTTGCTCAGCATCACAATTTATACACTTCGGTCCATCGGGACCTTCATCAGGAGTGTTTTACACAACTCTAGCAACACTGACTTTAAAGCCTCTGAGCAGCCTCACAGGTGTTTTCAGTTCATCTAGCCTGATTAGACCTCTCTGCTGAGTCTCCTGTTAGCTCTGTTGCACCTGTCAGGGCGGGACAAATTACACCTTTATCATTCTTATTGGTGGATGAAGATCTGTGACCTGATGAACTCTCATCATGGCTCCATCTACCTCCAACCTGAGCAGAGGCCTGATCAGGTTGGAGAACTGTAAACACCTGTGTTGCTGTTCTAAGTAGAGAACAGGTGTGGGACAATTACTGTCCCGTGGGAGTGTCTCTCAATAATTGTCACATAATGTTCCACATATAAAAAAAGAAAAACAAGCCAACACATAATTAAGTCTATTTATAAGAGTAATTACTGAAATTGCACACTTGATGAATTAAAACATCAACCTTGCAGAGTTCATGCAAAGCTGCATAATCACATGCACTCCGAGTATTATGAGTGGACTCAGAAGTGGGAATATAAAATCCCAAGAGTCCTTAGAGCATGACAACCCTTGCGAAAAAGTAATATACTTTAATTTTATTTTATGAAGTAAACTTATTTCCCAAGTATGTAGTAAGTACTAAAATCAATGCACTAGTAGTATACTTATAAGTGTACTACTTTAATACTTCTTGGGACTAAATTGGCCCACTTTTTAGTTTATAAAAGTTTACTTTAAGAATAGTAAACTTCAAGTACACAACTAGTTTACATCTAAATTGTATTTTGTACTGCAACTATACTATGAAGTGAACTAAACAAGGGAACTTATGGGTATGCTGTTAGTTTACTAGTTGTATATTTGTAGCCCACAAAGTTTTTCTTTATTACATAAAGAGACTTTCTCCTTTTTCTATTTGACTTGATGTTTTGTGATGAGATTTAAAAAAAATAAAATAAAATTAGTTTTTCGTTGTTGAGTTCAGTTGGTTGCAATCTGCAACCACACCACTAGATGTCGCCAAATCCTACACACTGTACCTTTAAATACACAGTATGTCTTCTATTAAGTATTTCATTAATAACTATGTTTACATGCACAAAATATTCTGTTTTTTTGCCCTTGTTGCCCGAAAAAGACAACATTCCCTAATGAAAATGAATAATCCACTAATATTCCTGTTTGTATGCAGCTGTGTATCCTCTGATTAATGTAACCGGTGGCGGACTTGTTGAACCGTGCATCTTCTTGAAAAGGTCGGCGTTGTGATATTTGCGCATATCCAAAAACCTGTTGATATCTAAGTCTTACATAATGTTTAAAAGTAGGTGTGTTTCTCCGTCTTTTCTTTTGGGCATGCATCTCTGCAAACTGTCGGCTAGTTGGTTTGTGTACAACGCACAGACTCACTGCTGTAAAAAGATATTGTGATATTGTGAATGTGCTGTATACATGTCCAAAGAATGCTCCTAAAACCTGAGTGTGCATGTAAACATATCGTCACCCTCTCTCTGACAGAGATCCTAAATGATAAAATGTCAAGTCTGAAGTTAGTAAAAGTAGCAGCGCTGCTATATTAATGTTTTATTTGTTTCTCCCAAAGCAACACGCTGTTGAACACATCTATCTGAGCAATCCAGAGGATTTAAACAGCCTCAACCACGAGAGCAGTGACGTCATACAGTTCATGAAGTACCAAGCAGAGAGAGGAGACGTAGAATCTCAGGTAGGTCCTATTCCTCCGTTATGATCAGCAGACCGCGTTCAGACAGCCGATTAGACTGTTGTCAGACTATTAAATAGACGTTATCGGCCTCTGTTAGCACCATAGATGTGAGTCAATAGGGGCCTACTGCACCCAATAGTAGGTTTTATCATCTATTCACATGGTAGATCACTGAAAGAAAGTATAAAAGAAGACGACAGCGATCTTTAGAGACCGTAGTAATTATGACAGGAGCAGAAGCAGAAGTCCGGCGCTGCAGTATAGACAGCTATAGATGAAATGCAAATATCACACAATAAAATAAATGGACATATCACTCCTCTAATGCCAAGTTTTCTCAGACAAATCTTGATTTCCTAATGTGGGACAGTCATGTCCGAAATGTGGGACACTGAAAAGTCTGTTAAAAGGTCTAAAAATCACCATAATTAATGTAGGAAACACTCGCGGCTAATATGCAATGATCCCACGTTCAGTAATTTTACCACTGTTGCTGTTACAAAACCTGGATTTATAGTGTCCCACTTTACGGCAACTCACACCACAAGTGTTTTTGTTGTGCAAACCTTAAAAAAGTTGTATTTTTGTGTCCCAAACATAATGTTTCATTCAGTTTTACAGCATGTCAGAACTTAGCGGACGTAGTAGGCCCCTACAGACTCACATGTAAGGTGTTTATAGCGACCGATAACGCCTATTTAATGGCCCGATAACAGTCGAATCGGCTGCTTCAGAACAAGCCAATGAAAACTGTCATTATGTTTAGAGACGCCTGGGAACGCTTCTCTACTGGGGACAACATGGAGTCTCTAAGGACCTAGCGAGTGCGGTGAAGTGGTTTGAAAGAAGCGCTCTGCAGATGGGGGATCCTTCAGCGATGTACGACTACTCCCTCATGCTGATGAAGGTTCTGCAGCATTATAAAGACTCTCTTAAGATGTTTTTACGATTAAACACTGGGTGTTTTCTATGTGTGTGTCTGTGTGTGTTTTGACACTTATTGATTCCCTGATTGATTCCTCCAGGGAGAGGGAGTGAAAAGAAACCAAAGCCGAGGTTTGAAGCTGATGGAGAAAGCTGCAGCGATGGTACGTGCTGTGCGTTACTCCCAGTGATCAATCTGTTGTGTTTACAGTGTGTGCCTTCACTGCCTGTTTCCTTGCTTTAGGGCTCAATTAACGCCCTGAATGGTTTGGGCTGGTACCATGGGATTATACTGAACGACCACAAAAAAGCAATGAAATACTTTGAGCAGGCGGCGCTGAACGGGAGCGCTGATGGGATGTTTAACCTGGGACTTTATCATATCAATGGGGAGAACCCGGAGAGGCCGCGGAAGAACGAGGTTTGAGTCCCACTCCTTGTGAAAATGTAGTTCCATCACTGATCCGCTATGAGCTGATGTATCTCCTGTGTGATCCACAGACGGCTGCGTTCCTGCTGTTCCTGAACGCGTCTCGGCTCGGTCATGTAGTGGCATCGGTGGAGGCGGCTTGGTACCTTTCGACAGGAAGCCTGGAAGGGGTGTCTCAGGATGTGGAGAGGGCTGTGATGTAAGAGGCTTTCATTAGTGGCAAAGAAAGCTCAGTTATGGGCTGTTGCACTGTAGCCTGCAGCTCAGTGGCATCTAATTTCAATGACAGTGGCTAATTCAAGGTCACAACCCAGTATTTGCATATCTAAAAATAAGAGTCACTGTCTCTGCATTATTGTGTGGCACGGAGCTGCTTACCATTGTTCCTCTGGTATCTTATGAATTTAAAGGAGCTCCTGCTGCAGCTTTTTTAGAGTGACCTCAACGAATCAGAACCTATTTTTAGATCATGTTACAATATTCTCCCGTTTATGTGGAGGAAGTTATATTCCATAATTCATCAGGCGTCCTTTACCTCTCTGTGCAGAATGCTAAAAAAGGTGTGTGAAAAGAACGGACACCTTGGATTTATGATCAGAGACGCTCTCCAGGACTACCTCCGGGGCGCTCGGTGGGGACATTTATTTCAATTACTTTTCAATTGTCCTCATTTAATCATTTTCTGTGGTCTTTACCATTCATCTCTGCTTCTTCCTGTTTGTTTTACTGCGCTGCAAACAGACGGGGAGCATTTGTGAAGTATGTTCTGGCAGCTGAAACTGGTCTGGGTTTGGCCCAGAGCAATGTTGCACACCTGTGTGAGGTAAATGGATGCTATTTCTCTGGTTTTTAACCCCTTACTTTAACAAGACAAAGACTGTTTCTCTTTACATCTGATTTTCAGCACAATTCTGAAAGTAATTGGGCCTCATGCAGCAACACTCTTTATATTTATTCATGTAAACACTACATAAGGGCAGATATTAGCTTAGGTAACGCCCCTGAAACACTATATAAGAGCATGTATTATTATTATTAGCAAAGGCAACGCCCAATAAACGCTATATAAGGGCAGGTATTAGTGTAACGCTAACACTAAGGGCAGGTATTAGTGTAACGTTAACACTAAGGGCAGGTATTAGTGTAACGCTAACACTAAGGGCAGGTATTATCATAGATAACGTCCCCTAAACACAATATAAGGACAGGTTAGCGTAATCGCCCCCTAAGTTTCTTTTAATAACCCAATCATTATTATTACTCTAAAACATATAAGCTAAATTTGATTATATGATATTCATACGTTTTATGTTGCTCAAATTTAAAGGAACAGTGTGTAACATTTAGGGGGATCTATTTGTAGAAATTGAATATAATATTAATATGTATGTTTTCTTTAGTGTATAATCACCTGAAAATAAGAATCATTGTGTTTTCGTTACCTTAGAATGAATCATTTATGAGCCAGTAAGTAGCCCAGAACGGACAAACCAAACACTGGCTCTAGATAGGGACTTTCATGTTTTCGCGTCGACCATCGTAGTTCTCCAACACGCTTGGCACACGGGAGAAGTTTCAGTTGGTTGCAATCTGCAACCTCACCACTAGATGGCTCCAAATCCTACCCACTGCACCTTTAAAACGTATGTTTTCTTGCTGGACAAACAAATGGACTGTGAAAAGGAAGATGTTTGTTTCTCATCTTGGTAAGAGTTCTCTCGACCATAAAATGCTCTCTTACAAAAATAAGAAAACATTAGTGCATCCCAGAAATCAATGGGTACTAAAAATAAAAACAACTCGTGGACGAAATTAGTTCTTAAAGTGCTTCCCTGCGTACGGCTCAATGTCTCAGAGTTGGAGTTGAAATTGCACATAATTCCAGTCACATACGAAAAGAAGAAGCCAGAGGGAAATTGTCAGCAGTTGATAACACAACTGTCATCATTGCTCTGCTCCTCTCACCCTGCACACAGGAACTGAATCTCAGTAATGATTGTCAGTGGAGATATCACAACTACTCTATATTAAACCATGATCCACATCCATCCGGTGAGTTCCTCTCATTTCATTTTCGCTGTAACCTCTCCCTCCGTCTGTCAATCTGCTCAATAAACACCAAGTATTTATCTTCTTTTATAGCTCTGCTGAAAATGGGAGACCACTACTACGGTTCCTCATTATCCTCGGTCGGTCGAGCCATATCGATGTATGGCAGAGCCGCTCTAGCAGGCAGCCCTCAGGTGACACATTTACTCGGGCTGTAATCTCATCACCCTATGATAAACTTAATTAAACCTTCACGGGCGCAGGCCCAGCGCAATAAAAACAACACACGGCATTATCCTGTGTTATTATTTGGAGACTCTTCTCTCTGTGAGTAACCCATCAGACTCTGTTGTGATTGTATTCTCACACAGGGAATGTACAACTTGGTCCTTTTGGCACAACAAGGACACGTTCTTCCACCGAGCGTCCACGGCTTGTTTGATGTGTCACATGATGGCGAGCAGGACATCGTGGTGAAGATCTTAAAAAGGTGCTTTTTAAAAATTTTTACTTGCGATATAATGTGCTTCTAATTTTGGTTTAACACGAATATGAAAGTTTGATATTTGATATGTGTAAATGGTTCAGGAAGATTTGTTTGTTTTTGTACATTGCCCTTTAGCTTAGCTTAGCACAATGACTAGAAACAGGTGGAAACAGCTTAGATAGATAGATAGATAGATAGATAGTTAGTTAGTTAGTTAGATAGTTAGATAGTTAGATAGATAGATAGATAGATAGATAGATAGATAGTTCCTTAAACTTGCATTCTCTCTAACAGCCAGCAGGGGGCGACTCCTCTGGTTGCTAAAAGAAGTCTGATTGTATAGAAGTCTATGAGAAAATGAGCCTACTTCTCTCTTGATTTATTCCCTCAGTAAACATTGTAAACATGAGTTTATGGTCTCAATCACTAGTTTCAAGTCTTCTTCAATACAGCATGATGTTCATTTAAATTAAATGGTCCCATTTAGAGTCAGATAGACCATAAAGCAGGGGATGCTTTAGGGCGGGGCTACCTTGTGATTGACAGGTCGCTACCACGGCGTTGTCCGGTCTGGGAGTTGTCCGTTTTTTCGTCTTATAACTTAAACGCTTTCACAGTGTGTTTTCACTCCATCAAAGTAACATTTTGGTCGCCTAAAAATGTCTTATTCAGCGTCCAGCTGTACTTAGCTCCGCCCTCTCGTGTCACCTCTGGTTGCAAAAAACCAAGATGGCAACAGCCAAAATGCTTCAAAACTACAGTCCACAAACCAATGGGTGACGTCACGGTGACTATACGTCCACTTCTTATATATACAGTCTATGGTTACAGGTACTGGTCGGTGGAATTTGTTATCTTTGGACGGAGCCAGGCTAGCTGTTTCCGGGAGCTACGTTCCCTCAGATCAGTACCTCCGCCATAATGTTTTCCCCTGTTTCCAGTCGTTATGCTAAGCTAAGCTAACTGGCATTTAGTGGTATAGCTTCATATTTAGCGTACGGACATTAGAGAGTGGTATCAACTCCTCTTTATTTGTGTATTTGTTTATTTGTTTCACACACAAAAATCACATTACAATACAATCTCACATGAAAGGAATGTAAAATGTGTGTGAGGGTAGAAACCTGTAATGGCTTATATGAAAAAACACACCTAAAGAACATACTGTACAAAATAGATAAAATTACTATCATGACAAAAATCACCAGTACATTTTAGATATTACTGTTCAAAACATTTCACTGTTATCATGTGTAACACAGTCTCCATTGTTTCACCTCCTCAGATGTGTGGAGACGGAGGAAGACGGAGCAGTGACGCCCTGTTCTTTAGCTCTGCTCCGAGTCCAGATGGGGAAAGCCTTGAGGAGGATGACTCAGAACGGTGCACAGCTCCTCTTGGTAGGCAGAAGGCAATTAACTCGTACTGTATGTAGTAAGAGAAGGAAAAACCCATCACACCACAAGCTGCACACTTTACACTTTATTATCCTCCTTTGATAATGTGATCTACCTTTAATTATTGAAATGTGTGAAAATGCTAATTGGATGTTCATCATGAATAACACATTAAAGACACTATGGACTGCTATTTTCAGAAAGAAAAACGTGATGATTTATTTAAATTCTCATTTCTCTATAGGCATATGCATCTCTCATCTCTGTTGTTGTCATTGCTGTCACTGTGCCACTGCAGAGCTGTCTCGGTGAGTCGTCTCTTCTTGCACGTATTCGCCACAAGATGGTGCAATTTCCCCACATTTACTGTCTCTCACTTGCACATTGAAAGATGTGTATTCATGTTTTGTTTGCCTCCCCTCCTTTCTTTCATCTCATCTGCAAATTAACACAGCACAAAGGGTTCCCAGTCGCCGGGTGTTTGCACAGAGGACCGTCAGCCAAGACGGTGTGAATAGAGAGCAAGATGGCATTATGGGAGGAACCCACGGAGTGGCGGGGAATCTAAGGCTTACCGCGGTGAATGGCGAGCGGTGGCTCCGGCAGGCCTGCGATGTGGCCGTGACTCTGTCGGGCGTGTGCCTGTGTGCCTTCTGGACCGCACTCCTCTATCATCTCTCATGACATACAATAGCCAGCACAGTGATCCAATAGCCACAGCAAAAGCCTGCAGACACTACACACACCGTGAGAGCATACATTTAGAGGATGAGCTACGGCGAGCTATTCATGTGACACATTCGTGTTTCGGAGACATGTGACTCATTTGAGACAGGAAGAGAGAGAAGTGCTGCTTTATCAGACTGCTGATAATGTTTCCTCAGTAACCAGGTTTTTTTTCCATTGTTTTGTTTGTGGAAAATAAAATACTTATCATGCAGTTCATTTAATTAATACTGAGTCCGACCTGCAGTCTATATATCGTCTCTGATGAGATGATGTGGCGCCAAGGAAGCGGAGTGAGGCTACTGTGAGGCTCCAACATGTTAAACCAGGGCCGGAACTGGACCAAAACATGTGGCAGACCTTAATTCAGCAGATGCATGATCATCACATGTGTCCTTGATATATTTATCTTGGTAATTTATCCCACTTCACATGTATTTTTTAGGGCTGTCAATCGATTAAAATATTTAATCGCACAGTTTTTATCTGTATGTAATACTAGTATTTAATACTCTTATCAACATGGGAGTGGATAAATATGCTGCTTTATGCAAATGTATGTATATATTAATTATTGGAAGTCAATTAACAACACAAAACAATGACAGATATAGTCCAGAAACCCTCACAGGTACTGCATTTAGCATAAAACGATATGCTGAAATCATAACATGTCAAACTGCAGCCCAACAGGCAACAACAGCTGTCAGTGTGTCAGTGTGCTGACTTGACTATGACTTGCCCCAAACTGCATGTGATTATCATAAAGTGGGCATGTCTGTAAAGGGGAGACTCGTGGGTACCCATAGAACACATTTACATTCACTGATCTGGAGGTCAGAGGTCAAGGGACCCCTTTGGAAATGGCCATGACAGTTTTTACTCGCCAAAATTTAGTGTAAGTTTGGAGCGTTATTTAACCTCCTTCATGACCAGCTAGTATGACATGGTTGGTACCGATGGATTCATCAGGTTTTATAGTTTCATATGATACTATCTTCACTCTAGCTTATTATTCTGTCATTTATCTTGTGAAAATGAGCGATTTCTGTCCAGCTCATGCGGCTCATCCACAGCCTCAGTGATGGATGTGTTGTACCGGAAGCCGTGCTCTAATAGGTCAACTATTAAGCCTTGTTCCCGGCCCTATCAGGGACATGCTGATGATAAGTGTCTCGCAGGAGACTGGACATGCAGCAACAACATGCTGCGGGGGGGCACTTAAACATTTGGTCCAAGGCCAGAGCGATGGAATTTCAGAAGTTATTGATTTAGTCTGGGCAGGTGCTGCCGGTCGATACATAAGATAAGACAATATCAGTTTGAGCCATCGCTATGGGGGACATCAAGAAGAAGAAGTTTGACCTGAGAGGATGAGTTACTCCAGCGAAGGAAGACAACTCAAACAAAGCCGCAGAGCCCTCGCTGGGGTATAACTCAAAAGCTAATGCTTCTCTGTGGTGCTGTTGTCACTGTGTTCATAACCATAATGGGCAATATCCCCAGATTGTGCATATGATAAATAACGTTGATCTTGAACCTTTGAGGGGATTTTGTTTCTACGGCCGCCAACAAATATGGATATAGGAGCCGGCAGCGTTACTCAGTTCTTAACAGTTATTTACAGCCTGGTGACAGTTGTGATGATGTGCACTTTATAACAGTGAGTGTTGTTGCCCGGTATCCACGGAGCTGTCATTAGTTAAATAAGGAGTTTCACAGAGTCAACAGCACCATGCGGAGCAACTCCACTACAGACTGAAGGCTGGGTATAATTTGGGGACGAAGTAATGATCTCTCTCTTCCTTCTTCTGTGTCTGTCCCTCATGTCGTCTGTCTCGGTCTCTTTAAAAAGGGACCAAAACAAAAACAATGCATACGGCTACACATGTGTTTCTCTGCAGTTTATGTGCTCGTATTTTATTGGTGTTGCCATTGCTAAATGCTTACAATCTAGATATTCAGCATGGATATACTGTAAGTATAGTATGTCAAAAAAACAAAACAATATAGGAAGCTTTGTTATAAAGGAATAGCGATTTATTTTGGGAAACACGTATTTATGTTATGGTGCATTCATGTGCTCCTCGGATCGTCCCATTTCCCGAGTTGGGAAGTCCTTCTTCCGACTGCGGTGTTCATGACACACACACTTTAAGTCGTAATGTGGAAACCACATGGAGGCTACAAAGAAGATGTGTTGTATTTTATTGCTCAGAGCGTTTAAACAACATGTTAATAGCTGTTCATTTGCTTTACCTGACTTGTTATCGGGGTTAATGCTAATAAATAACTTTTCTAACTAATCTACCGTAGGTCACTCTATATGGACAACAACCAATAGTTACATAATACCATATTACAAATTATATGTGAGCAATAAATTGATATGCAATAGATGAATTTCTGGGTAATATGATATCGACATGGCTCAATTTGAAGATAAGATAAGATAAGATAGGATATTCCTTTATTAGTCCCGCAGTGGGGAAATGTGCAGTGTACAGCAGCAAAGGGGATAGTGCAGAAAACAAGAAGCATCGGTAAAAACAAAGAGCAAGATACAACACGGTGCAAAAAGCGAAACAAAAGAAACAAAATGTGAACACTTTAAAGGTCCCATATTGTAAAAAGTGAGACAATTTGTGATGTCACAAATGTACAATATTTAGACCCTTACACAGTTTTAAACGTAAACATTCTAAATGGGTCCCAGTTTATTTCCTGTTGCAGTGTATGTGAATAGCATCAGCTGACAGGAAGTAAACATGGACCCAAACTGTTGCCTAGCAACGCAATTCCATTGCAATTCTGTTGAAATGCACTAAAACGGAGCGTTTCAGACAGAGGGTGAATACAGGTCTATTCAGGCAGACAGTATGAGGAAAATAAAGTTGTTTTTTTTAACATTGCAGCATGTAAACATGTTCTAGTAGAAACATAAAATACAAGTATGAACCTGAAAATGAGCACGATATGGGACCTTTAAATAGAAGGAAATATAAAAATAAGGAAATCGCAGACTTTCCGATTTTTTTCTGACTTGAGGGGGCATTTACGTGAATAAAACTAATTTTTCCGATTATTTCAACATCACATGAATGCAGCTTAAGATGAGAAGATCGATAGAGTCTCATATTTATATGCTAAGGATAAAACAACACCCAGCAGCTGGTTAGCTTAGCTTAGCACAAAGACTGGACACAAGTAGAGACAGCTAGCCTAGCATGCCTGTGTGTTTTTAATCTTCAGTTCTTGTATTAAAACAAGATCTAACGTGTTAATTAGTGCGCTTTAGAGGCGCTGGTATGTGGGGTTTTGTTGCCTCTGGACAGAGCAAGCTGGTCTTTGTGCTAAGCTATGCTAATCACCTGTAGCGGTTGCATCATATTTACAGACCCGTCTCTAACGGCCTCACACACCGCCAGCGTTTTTTTTTTTTTTTCATGCAAACAATTTTGCATGTTAATATATTTATTCCAACTGTTTTTTTAGTAATTTAACACAAATATTATGCGGCAAAAAAGTGATGATTTGTCTCGGAACAAGGTGGATTTTTCTGAGCTTTCCGCGAATAAATGTATCAACCAATCACGTGCAGAACTTGCACCTATATTTATGAAACAAAGGAGGCTCCGTAGTCTGAACCAAGACGACAAACTTTATTACTCCTTTTAATCCTGACAAAGGCGGCGCAGACCAGATCCACTCCTCCTGTTCTTACCTTTCATAATAAAAGACATTTTAACATAACTACATTTATTCGTCACACCCCTCGATGTGTAAAGACCTTAACTCTCGCTAAGTAAGTTAGCTGATAGCTGTGGTTGTGATTGCTGAACACATCCAATCTGTACCCTGAAGTCTGCTCTGTTACTCATTGACATCATTCTTATCATGTCACTGATAAAATTAAATTGATTTACTGACCATAAAAACATTCCATTAGGATTCAGAGTCACAGTTTGATACTGTAGTTATGACTCCACCAAGATCTGCACATGAGCTATTATACATGGAAAGTCTAACATCATATGTGTCATAACTTTTTGTTAAAAGTCTACTGATAAATATTTTTTTCCATCGATTCAAGTTGCACACAATAAAACTGTCGCCACCTCCGGTAGGCAGAAATGAAATGAAGTGGTTTTAAATGATGTGGTGGACCGTCTTGATTTCCATTTGATTGTTTAATGAGTTGATAACACGTTGATTAACGTGACCTTGAATATAGTCGCAGTATACTGTATTTGAGTTCATGTTTAATAACGGACACTTTGACCAGCGTCATTACACGCTGACAGAATCTCTCAAGTGATTTACAGCTTTCACACCGTTCACCCTTTTCTACTTGAATTAAACTCTCACTGAACTCTTTCGGGATATTTGATTAACACGGAGGGGACAAAAACTTTGACCAGTTTGTAGAAGTCTTGCGGTTTCAACTCACGTGGCCTTGGCATGTGCACTAATGTCACAAGAACACACACACACACACACACAATCATGTCAGTGCTAATAATTTCCCACAATTCAATTCTAGTTACTGCACAGTAATTGTTAATCAAAGAGTTTGATGATGCTGTCTGGGATTTAACTTCACTTCTTCTCAAATGGCTTCTGTAACATGTCATTAAATCCAGCAGCCCGTTGACATTCCATTGAAATTCCTACACGGTTCACAAAGAGTGCCTTTTCATGTGTCCTCTGAAACAGAAACAACACACTCGGCTGCCTGTAGCCCGACACTTGAAGTTGAAGTTGTGCTTTTATACCTCAGCTGAACATACACAAACTCCTCCGTACGGCTTTGGAAGTCCTGCAGTGACCTTTAGACATCTAATGCAAGCAAACAGTGTCAAATGTCTAAATCCTGTCTGCCCTTAGCTCTGAAGAACTACAGAGATACAATCGTAAAATAAAGGGATTATATGCATGAAGTACTGACGTTTTCTATAGAGCGCTGCAGGGATGACGTATTTTTGTAGGCCAACCCCGGAAGTTAGCATCGCACCGGTTCACTCGACTAAAAGCCACTGAATTTTAAATTACTGCTGAAAATGAGCTCTGTGGAAGACTGTTTATAATACTTGCACGTTTTATTCAGCAGGATAATCTTCACAAATGAACGCCAATAACGTACCAATAACGTACCAATAACGTACCAATAACGTACCAATAACGTACCACTAACTTACCAATAACGTACCAATAACGTACCACTAACTTACCAATAACGTACCAATAACGTACAGCTACAAGTTGGAAAGTTTGAGTTATAGTTATTTTTGTTTGCGAGAGTATAAACACAATCATAGACTGTATATAAGAAGTGGACGTATAGTCAACATGACATCACCCATTGGTTTGTGGACTGCCGTTTTGAAGCCTCGAGTTCATTTTGGCCGTCGCCATCTTGGTTATTTGGAACCAGAAGTGACGCGAGAGGGTGGAGCTAAGTACAACTGAACGCTGAATAAGACGTTTTTAGTCCACCAAAAAAAATAATCCAGGAGAAAATGTTTACCTGGACACGTAATGCAGTTTAGTTGTGTGAGAAGGTCATTTTGTAGGAGACGGGGTTGCACAGACACACACACACACACACACACACACACACAAGTAATGCAAATAGATGTTATTGCATTATTGTCCTCTGGCAGCCCTTTGGGGCCGGCACCCAGAGGCCTCTGCAGACCAGGGATGAATTTCATAAATGTAAAATATGTGTGCAGATGTTGCCTTTGAATGTGAGCGAGTGAACGACGCACAATGTGAAATTAGTCAGGAATGTTATCAGGGTTTCTGCTGCCCTGCGGAACAAGAACATTTTAAAATGATACAGACCCAGAAAACCCTGACTGAGTCAAGGTCAGAATACCACTTAGCCTAAAAATGTCACCAGCTAAAACAAGTACTGAATGTCCTGATGCACTCTGCCTGCGCTCAGACTCAGAGTGCGTCTGGGTTAGTGTACGGGAAGCCTCCGGGGGGAAAACATGTGTCACCACCCACCACATTGCTAAAAGTAAAGCGACTCACTTTGTCACAGTAACTCACACACCGGAGAGTGATGTTTGTCCACACTGAAGGAAAGCTGTGATGCTTCTATTACAAGTACTGGCGGTGTGTGCAGCAGCAGCAGCAGCAGCAGCTCGCTGACTTTGATAGATAGTATGTGCTGGGAGGATATTCTAAGACTCAGTGGGAGGTTAGTGTTTACTGGAATCAGTATCCTACGTACCACTGCAGAGCTGGTACGTATGCAGGTGTTGTTGTTTTATGATTCGGTATTCTTGATAATTGTGTCATGACAGCCTGCAGACGCTGCAAGAAAGGAGAGTTCAGCCAGTCGTTTCACAACTCTATGTCAGAAATGACTTGTGAGCATCTCTGCTTTTTAGTTCACATTAACTTAAAGTATTCAGCTAATGATTTATGTATTATACTTTTTCTTAAGTAGCCTATATCTCGATCAACATATTAAGTACCAGTAGGCCTATAAGCCAAGTATACTTGGACTTTTCTGTATACTTGTCAGTATAAGCCAAGTATACTTAAGTATACTTTTGTTTACTATATCTCTGAAAGTGTACTCTCTTATTTTTCAGTTTAAAAGAAGTATCATAATAGCACACTTGAATAAACTTCTTTTTGGTACAGGTATACAAAATGAACCTACAACTTTTTAAGCATTCAGGAAGTGAGCATTTTCACAATAAAACATTAATTTCAGGTGGAGTACCACTGCTCAATGGTATCATGTGGCTTTGCTGCACTAATAATAGTGCAATAATAGTCAATACTAGTCTGCAGTCATTATTAATTAAGAATGAATCCGTGCTTTGCTAAAATGTCTGCCATGGAAAAGGCCTAAAATCACAACTGTGTGCTGTAAATAAAGCCGCTGGTTTACTTCACATTCCTGCTGCATGAACCTTGAAGATCCGATCGTCTCCGACCACAGTCTCCCTGTGTGTCCTCACTTGACGGTTGGCTGCCGTGGACCTTCACCCGTCAGCAGCCAGTAATTGCACACCAGCCTGCCTGCTGCTGTAAAACCATCAGTGCTACCGTTAATAATCAGATTAAGCTGGCCTCCCAACAGACTGGTGGCGATGTGGCTGTTATTAATGCTGTGAGAGCGAAGAGGTTCACTGTGTCACCTCAAAGACACTTGGACTTGTGCATTCACACGAATGTTAATGTAACATCCATTTATCTTGTGGACATGTCTGCTGACATTCACTAGATTCACCAGTCTGACATCTCTCTGTCCAGAAAGCTGAGTTTGCAGCTGCAAAATCTGTTGACCTTCCTGCATCCAGCTCCGTCATTTAACCTGACAGTGATGTAGTTGGATGCAAAGAAGAACTACAGGCTACTTCAGCTTGGATTTCTAGTCTCCGCCTCTGCGTAACCATGAGCGCTGTGCTGTAGATCAGTCGTTCCCAAAGAGTGGGCCGGGAGCCACAGGTGGGTTGCCAAATAAAATTGCAGAATTGTTTCCATAGTGGTTTAACATTAATATCTGCAGTACACCTTTGAGTCATGAGGGAACCTGAACGTTCGTATTGTTCCGATAATTGTAGCCTACTTATAACACTGAATCTAATATGAAAAGCTAGCGTTCTGTTTGTTTTATTGATGAGAGGAAAACAACGAGTTCTCCGTCTAAATGCATTTATTTAAAAGGGACTGTTTGTAATAGAAGATCCCAAGCCCCCATGCAGGAAGAGCACCGAGCTTTGAGGCATATCTTCGTAGTGGCCAAATGGTGATACTACATCCATGGTGCATCCTGGTACATGTAGACATTCCTGGCATGAGCAGGAGAACTTTCAGCTCAGCTCTGAGGAATTTATTGCTTCAATTGACTTTATTTACCATCAACACTGATTGGACATCCACATAAAAGGTGGTGATTTCCCCCTTTAATAGGAGGTTGTATATCTGGTTTATTATCCATCAGTATGCATCAGGTAGCGCTGTTAATTATAGGTAGAGAGTTCTCCAGCACTACTACAGAATGAACACTGTTTAAGTGTAGCCATAATTTCATTAAACAGCTTTTTTAAAAACATAATTGCTGAGACGCAGAGAGACTCAGAGCTGCTAATGTGAGCGTGCAGTACAGGCTACCGAGCATAGAGATCTGACATATGCTCTAAGATGTAATGTGAAAGGGGTCGCTGGTAGAGGATTGGGCAGAGGACAGCAGAGGACAGCAATCAAAGACAGTCAGCTTGACTGTCAGAAGGGTTTGTATTTAACCCCAAACAAAACAGAAAACCTAGCTCCTTCAGGAGCCCTTCTGTAGCTCCATAACTAGAAAACCTCAGCTGGGCCGCTCGCCGATTTACCGGCTCAAAATAAGTTCAGAAGAGAGACTGAGAGCTCCTCACTCTCAGCATGTGTCACCTAGAATGAACTTCGGGCGTGGGTGGAGTCACCAGATAGGAGTGGAGATGCCTCGTGTTACCTTATATGAAGCTCTACAGCGGTCTGTGGATCCTTTTAGCATCTTTCTGCAGATTCTTTTTCACTGTTTTCATTCATTCTCAAAGCCCTAAAAACCCGCTGAACACGACGTGCCCAGCTAACAGCAGACAGATCCAGACTCGCTGTGGAACAAGAGACAGATTATTTCCCTCAGGAGTTGGTAGCAGACACAAACAGAGCTAGAAGATAATGAATGCTGGATTTACATTTGTCAGTTGGACAGAAACACGACTCCAAGTGAATGCTAATGTGTCTCTGTGTCATCAGAGGTAATAATATGCCACTGTTGTCTTTCCACCTTGTGTCCTCACCCAATTGTCCACTATAATTTGCTCAGCATGCAAACTCCTCTAATCTCAGATCTCGTAGATCACTACCAATAACTGATCCGTTGCTTCCTGGAACGGTCGTGAAACAAGTTGACCTTAAAGTGTTGTAGTCAGTGTCGCCGTGCTTTATTTTCACAATAAATTAGTCGTCCTGTCACAGCTGTAAAGTTTTTATTGTCCCCGGTTGATCCCTGGAGTTTCCATGTGAAGATTGAAATGAGTTGATAACATAATATCAGACCTTGAATCTTGGTGATTCACTTTATTGCAGGTTGAGTGAAGGATCAGATAGCTGAGAGAAACGTTTGTTGTTTTTCCACATCATGACTGGCTTTACATTTTTTCTTTCTTCTTTTTCTTTTCTTTTTTTCCATGAGTGAAGTTTTGTTATTTATTTATTTCCTTACTTATTTATTTGTTTATTTGTAAAGTTCAAGTATATATTTCTATATATTGAATTTCTACTTTATGTAGTAAGTATACTAATATCAATGTACTAGTAAGTCTACTACTTTAAAAAGTGGGCCAATTTAGTCCCAAGAAGTATTAGTTTATAAAAGTATACTTTAAGAATAGTAAACTTTGAGTACACAACTAGTTTACATCCAAGTGACTTGAGACTTGCAAAAAATGACTTTATATACTTTGTATACTTTGACTTTATAGTACTTAGCCAATGATTTACGTATTACATTAAAGAGAATTGCTCCTTTTTCTATTTGACTTGATGATTTGTGAGGAGATTATAAAAAATAAATAAATAAAATGCGTTTTTCTTGCATGCCTCCAGGGTGAACGGATAATCCAAAAACATTTTGAAAATTCTAGATGAATTGAAGTAAATTCATATTAAAACATCCTTTTACAAACTCTCACACACTTTAATGGCCGAATATACTTTTCTGTATATTTGTCAGTATGATCCAAGGATACTGAAGTATACTTTTGTTAAGTACCTAAAAAGTAAACTGAATGTATACTCTCTTATTTTAAGCTTAAAAAAAGTAAAAAATGTCCGAAACAAAAGGTCTGAAAAAATATCTGAAAATTATATCAGAAAAATTTCTGAAAAAAAAGTCTGAAAAAAAGATCTGAAAAAATATCAGACAAAAAAAGTCTGAAAAAAAAGATATTAAAAAATGTCTGAAAAAAAAGTCTGAAAAAAAGATCTGAAAAAAGTCTGAAAAAAAAGTCTGAAAAAATGTCCGAAAAAAATGTCCGAAATAAATGTCTGAAAAAAAAGTCTGTTAAAAAGATCTGAAAAATGTCGGACAAAAAAAGTCTAAAAAAAAGATCTGAAAAATGTCTGAAAAAAAAGTCTGAAAAAAAAGATCTGAAAGTTGGCTGAAAAAAAAGTCTGAAAAAATTTCCGAAAAAAAAGTCTGAAAAAAAAGATATTAAAAAATGTCTGAAAAAAAAGTCTGAAAAAAAGATCTGAAAAATGTTTGTAAAAAAAGTCTGAAAAAATTCCGAAAAAAAAGTCTGAAAAAAAAGACATTAAAAAATGTCTGAAAAAAAAGATTTTAAAAAATGTCTGAAAAAAAAGATCTGAAAGTTGGCTGAAAAAAAAGTCTGAAAAAAAAATATCTGAAAAATGTCTGAAAAAAAAGTCTGAAAATAAATATCTGAAAGTTGGCTGAAAAAAAAGTCTGGAAAAAAAATATCTGAAAAAATGTCTGAAAAAAAGATCTGAAAAAAGTCTGAAAAAAAAGTCTGAAAAAATGTCTGAAAAAAAAGATCTGAAAAAATGTCCGAAGAAAAAGTCTGAAAAAAAAGTCTGAAAAAATGTCTGAAAAAAAAGTCTGAAAAAAAAGTCTGAAAAAAAAGATCTGAAAGTTGGCTGAAAAAAAAGTCTGAAATAATTTCCGAAAAAAAAGTCTGAAAAAAAAGATATTAAAAAATGTCTGAAAAAAAAGTCTGAAAAAAAGATCTGAAAAATGTTTGTAAAAAAAGTCTGAAAAAATTTCCGAAAAAAAAGTCTGAAAAAAAAGATATTAAAAAATGTCTGAAAAAAAAGATTTTAAAAAATGTCTGAAAAAAAAGATCTGAAAGTTGGCTGAAAAAAAAGTCTGGAAAAAAAATATCTGAAAAAAAGTCTGAAAAAAAAGTCTGAAAAAATTTCTGAAAAAAAAGATCTGAAAAAAGTCTGAAAAAATGTCCGAAGAAAAAGTCTGAAAAAAAAGTCTGAAAAAATGTCTGAAAAAAAAGTCTGAAAAAAAAGTCTGAAAAAAAAGATCTGAAAGTTGGCTGAAAAAAAAGTCTGAAAAAATTTCCGAAGAAAAAGTCTGAAAAAAAAGATCTGAAAAAAGTCTGAAAAAATGTCCAAAGAAAAAGTCTGAAAAAAAAGTCTGAAAAAATGTCCGAAAAAAATGTCCGAAATAAATGTCTGAAAAAAAAGTCTGTTAAAAAGATCTGAAAAATGTCGGACAAAAAAAGTCTAAAAAAAAGATCTGAAAAATGTCTGAAAAAAAAGTCTGAAAAAATTTCCGAAGAAAAAGTCTGAAAAAAAAGTCTGAAAAAAAAGATCTGAAAAAAGTCTGAAAAAATGTCCGAAGAAAAAGTCTGAAAAAAAAGTCTGAAAAAATGTCCGAAAAAAAAGACTGAAAAAAAAGTCTGAAAAAAAAGATCTGAAAGTTGGCTGAAAAAAAAGTCTGAAAAAATTTCCGAAGAAAAAGTCTGAAAAAAAAGTCTGAAAAAAAAGATCTGAAAGTTGGCTGAAAAAAAAGTCTGAAAAAATTTCCGAAAAAAAAGTCTGAAAAAAAAGATTTTAAAAAATGTCTGAAAAAAAAGTCTGAAAAAAAGATCTGAAAAATGTTTGTAAAAAAAGTCTGAAAAAAATTCCGAAAAAAAAGTCTGAAAAAAAAGATATTAAAAAATGTCTGAAAAAAAAGATTTTAAAAAATGTCTGAAAAAAAAGTCTGAAAATAAATATCTGAAAGTTGGCTGAAAAAAAAGTCTGGAAAAAAAATATCAGAAAAAATGTCTGAAAAAAAGATCTGAAAAAAGTCTGAAAAAAAAGTCTGAAAAAATGTCTGAAAAAAAAGATCTGAAAAAAGTCTGAAAAAATGTCCGAAGAAAAAGTCTGAAAAAAAAGTCTGAAAAAATGTCTGAAAAAAAAGTCTGAAAAAAAAGTCTGAAAAAAAAGATCTGAAAGTTGGCTGAAAAAAAAGTCTGAAAAAATTTCCGAAAAAAAAGTCTGAAAAAAAAGATATTAAAAAATGTCTGAAAAAAAAGTCTGAAAAAAAGATCTGAAAAATGTTTGTAAAAAAAGTCTGAAAAAATTTCCGAAAAAAAAGTCTGAAAAAAAAGATATTAAAAAAAGTCTGAAAAAAATTCTGAAAAAAAAGTCTGAAAAAAAAGATATTAAAAAATGTCTGAAAAAAAAGATTTTAAAAAATGTCTGAAAAAAAAGTCTGAAAATAAATATCTGAAAGTTGGCTGAAAAAAAAGTCTGGAAAAAAAATATCAGAAAAAATGTCTGAAAAAAAGATCTGAAAAAAGTCTGAAAAAAAAGTCTGAAAAAATGTCTGAAAAAAAAGATCTGAAAAAAGTCTGAAAAAATGTCCGAAGAAAAAGTCTGAAAAAAAAGTCTGAAAAAATGTCTGAAAAAAAAGTCTGAAAAAAAAGTCTGAAAAAAAAGATCTGAAAGTTGGCTGAAAAAAAAGTCTGAAAAAATTTCCGAAAAAAAAGTCTGAAAAAAAAGATATTAAAAAATGTCTGAAAAAAAAGTCTGAAAAAAAGATCTGAAAAATGTTTGTAAAAAAAGTCTGAAAAAATTTCCGAAAAAAAAGTCTGAAAAAAAAGATATTAAAAAATGTCTGAAAAAAAAGATTTTAAAAAATGTCTGAAAAAAAAGATCTGAAAGTTGGCTGAAAAAAAAGTCTGGAAAAAAAATATCTGAAAAAAAAGTCTGAAAAAAAAGTCTGAAAAAATGTCTGAAAAAAAAGATCTGAAAAAAGTCTGAAAAAATGTCCGAAGAAAAAGTCTGAAAAAAAAGTCTGAAAAAATGTCTGAAAAAAAAGTCTGAAAAAAAAGTCTGAAAAAAAAGATCTGAAAGTTGGCTGAAAAAAAAGTCTGAAAAAATTTCCGAAAAAAAAGTCTGAAAAAAAAGATATTAAAAAATGTCTGAAAAAAAAGTCTGAAAAAAAGATCTGAAAAATGTTTGTAAAAAAAGTCTGAAAAAATTTCCGAAAAAAAAGTCTGAAAAAAAAGATATTAAAAAATGTCTGAAAAAAAAGATTTTAAAAAATGTCTGAAAAAAAAGATCTGAAAGTTGGCTGAAAAAAAAGTCTGGAAAAAAAATATCTGAAAAAAAAGTCTGAAAAAAAAGTCTGAAAAAATGTCTGAAAAAAAAGATCTGAAAAAAGTCTGAAAAAATGTCCGAAGAAAAAGTCTGAAAAAAAAGTCTGAAAAAATGTCTGAAAAAAAAGTCTGAAAAAAAAGTCTGAAAAAAAAGATCTGAAAGTTGGCTGAAAAAAAAGTCTGAAAAAATTTCCGAAAAAAAAGTCTGAAAAAAAAGATATTAAAAAATGTCTGAAAAAAAAGTCTGAAAAAAAGATCTGAAAAATGTTTGTAAAAAAAGTCTGAAAAAATTTCCGAAAAAAAAGTCTGAAAAAAAAGATATTAAAAAATGTCTGAAAAAAAAGTCTGAAAAAAAGATCTGAAAAATGTTTGTAAAAAAAGTCTGAAAAAATTTCCGAAAAAAAAGTCTGAAAAAAAAGATATTAAAAAAAGTCTGAAAAAAATTCTGAAAAAAAAGTCTGAAAAAAAAGATATTAAAAAATGTCTGAAAAAAAAGATTTTAAAAAATGTCTGAAAAAAAAGTCTGAAAATAAATATCTGAAAGTTGGCTGAAAAAAAAGTCTGGAAAAAAAATATCAGAAAAAATGTCTGAAAAAAAGATCTGAAAAAAGTCTGAAAAAAAAGTCTGAAAAAATGTCTGAAAAAAAAGATCTGAAAAAAGTCTGAAAAAATGTCCGAAGAAAAAGTCTGAAAAAAAAGTCTGAAAAAATGTCTGAAAAAAAAGTCTGAAAAAAAAGTCTGAAAAAAAAGATCTGAAAGTTGGCTGAAAAAAAAGTCTGAAAAAATTTCCGAAAAAAAAGTCTGAAAAAAAAGATATTAAAAAATGTCTGAAAAAAAAGATCTGAAAAAAAAGTCTGAAAAAAAAGTCTGAAAAAATGTCTGAAAAAAAAGATCTGAAAAAAGTCTGAAAAAATGTCCGAAGAAAAAGTCTGAAAAAAAAGTCTGAAAAAATGTCTGAAAAAAAAGTCTGAAAAAAAAGTCTGAAAAAAAAGATCTGAAAGTTGGCTGAAAAAAAAGTCTGAAAAAATTTCCGAAAAAAAAGTCTGAAAAAAAAGATATTAAAAAATGTCTGAAAAAAAAGTCTGAAAAAAAGATCTGAAAAATGTTTGTAAAAAAAGTCTGAAAAAATTTCCGAAAAAAAAGTCTGAAAAAAAAGATATTAAAAAATGTCTGAAAAAAAAGATTTTAAAAAATGTCTGAAAAAAAAGATCTGAAAGTTGGCTGAAAAAAAAGTCTGGAAAAAAAATATCTGAAAAAAAAGTCTGAAAAAAAAGTCTGAAAAAATGTCTGAAAAAAAAGATCTGAAAAAAGTCTGAAAAAATGTCCGAAGAAAAAGTCTGAAAAAAAAGTCTGAAAAAATGTCTGAAAAAAAAGTCTGAAAAAAAAGTCTGAAAAAAAAGATCTGAAAGTTGGCTGAAAAAAAAGTCTGAAAAAATTTCCGAAAAAAAAGTCTGAAAAAAAAGATATTAAAAAATGTCTGAAAAAAAAGTCTGAAAAAAAGATCTGAAAAATGTTTGTAAAAAAAGTCTGAAAAAATTTCCGAAAAAAAAGTCTGAAAAAAAAGATATTAAAAAATGTCTGAAAAAAAAGATTTTAAAAAATGTCTGAAAAAAAAGATCTGAAAGTTGGCTGAAAAAAAAGTCTGGAAAAAAAATATCTGAAAAAAAAGTCTGAAAAAAAAGTCTGAAAAAATGTCTGAAAAAAAAGATCTGAAAAAAGTCTGAAAAAATGTCCGAAGAAAAAGTCTGAAAAAAAAGTCTGAAAAAATGTCTGAAAAAAAAGTCTGAAAAAAAAGTCTGAAAAAAAAGATCTGAAAGTTGGCTGAAAAAAAAGTCTGAAAAAATTTCCGAAAAAAAAGTCTGAAAAAAAAGATATTAAAAAATGTCTGAAAAAAAAGTCTGAAAAAAAGATCTGAAAAATGTTTGTAAAAAAAGTCTGAAAAAATTTCCGAAAAAAAAGTCTGAAAAAAAAGATATTAAAAAATGTCTGAAAAAAAAGTCTGAAAAAAAGATCTGAAAAATGTTTGTAAAAAAAGTCTGAAAAAATTTCCGAAAAAAAAGTCTGAAAAAAAAGATATTAAAAAATGTCTGAAAAAAAAGATTTTAAAAAATGTCTGAAAAAAAAGATCTGAAAGTTGGCTGAAAAAAAAGTCTGGAAAAAAAATATCTGAAAAAAAAGTCTGAAAAAAAAGTCTGAAAAAATGTCTGAAAAAAAAGATCTGAAAAAAGTCTGAAAAAATGTCCGAAGAAAAAGTCTGAAAAAAAAGTCTGAAAAAATGTCTGAAAAAAAAGTCTGAAAAAAAAGTCTGAAAAAAAAGATCTGAAAGTTGGCTGAAAAAAAAGTCTGAAAAAATTTCCGAAAAAAAAGTCTGAAAAAAAAGATATTAAAAAATGTCTGAAAAAAAAGTCTGAAAAAAAGATCTGAAAAATGTTTGTAAAAAAAGTCTGAAAAAATTTCCGAAAAAAAAGTCTGAAAAAAAAGATATTAAAAAATGTCTGAAAAAAAAGATTTTAAAAAATGTCTGAAAAAAAAGATCTGAAAGTTGGCTGAAAAAAAAGTCTGGAAAAAAAATATCTGAAAAAAAAGTCTGAAAAAAAAGTCTGAAAAAATGTCTGAAAAAAAAGATCTGAAAAAAGTCTGAAAAAATGTCCGAAGAAAAAGTCTGAAAAAAAAGTCTGAAAAAATGTCTGAAAAAAAAGTCTGAAAAAAAAGTCTGAAAAAAAAGATCTGAAAGTTGGCTGAAAAAAAAGTCTGAAAAAATTTCCGAAAAAAAAGTCTGAAAAAAAAGATATTAAAAAATGTCTGAAAAAAAAGTCTGAAAAAAAGATCTGAAAAATGTTTGTAAAAAAAGTCTGAAAAAATTCCGAAAAAAAAGTCTGAAAAAAAAGATATTAAAAAATGTCTGAAAAAAAAGATTTTAAAAAATGTCTGAAAAAAAAGATCTGAAAGTTGGCTGAAAAAAAAGTCTGAAAAAAAAATATCTGAAAAATGTCTGAAAAAAAAGTCTGAAAAAAAGATCTGAAAAATGTCGGACAAAAAAAGTCTAAAAAAAAATATCTGAAAAATGTCTGAAAAAAAAGTCTGAAAAAATTTCCGAAGAAAAAGTCTGAAAAAAAAGATCTGAAAAAAAGATCTGAAAAAAAAGTCTGAAAAAAAAGTCTGAAAAAAGTCTGAAAAAAAGTCTGAAAAGATTTCCGAAAAAAAAGTCTGAAAAAAGATCTGAAAAAAGTCTGAAAAAATGTCCCAAAAAAGTCTGAAAAAAAAGTCTGAAAAGATGTCCGAAAAAAAAGTCTGAAAAAAGATCTGAAAAAAGTTTGAAAAAATGTCCGAAAAAATGTCCGAAAAAAAAGTCTGAAAAATGTCTGAAAAAAAAGTCTGAAAAATAGATCTGAAAAATGTCGGACAAAAAAAGGCTAAAAAAAAAGATCTGAAAAATTTCTGAAAAAAAAGATCTGAAAAATGTCCGAAAAAAATGTCTATACTAATAGCACACTTGAATATTTGGTACGGGTGTTCAGTAATGCTGGAATGAAATATAAAAGTCATGCAAGCTCACTTAAACTCTCTAAACAGCTGAAACGTGCTGTTTTATACAGATTATTTTGGTCTGTATTAGTTTTCACTGCATTCCCGATTTATGTGTAGAAAAGATTGTGTATCAGGAAAAACACTTTCTCCAGAACCGTCTCTCCGTGGTCGGCCCGGTCAGCTGAACTCACCGCTGATATCTCTGAGAACAATCCGGATGTTGTAAAACGCTGACAGCTTTTGTGGATGAAGGATTATGATGGATGGTGTGTTTCATATTAACAATGAACAACTAAAATTAAACACACCCCTTTAAACCGATGATTACAGTATTAGCTTTACGACATGGATCAAATATTTACGTTTACTGTCTTATACTGTATCGTATTTTATCATTGCATCATAATTTAGAGTTGTGCAACTACCGGAAACGTGTGCGTGGTTGAGGTAGAAATATGAAGAACAGGAGATAAAACTGAGTTACACTTTACATGAACTCCCACATCTATCACTTTGATAACACATAAACTATCTTCATACCAGCTACTGTGCATGGAACATGGACTGTACAGTTGCACAGACATGAGCAGACGTGGAAAAGTTTTTTATACTTGGTGCCGGTTTCTCCTCGAGGTCAAACCGACGTTCTCAAAGCTCCTCACGTCTCGTTGCCACATCGCTCTGTGTACGTATAGCGAGTCAACCGACAGTTCATTCATTATTCCTATGGGAACCTCCGTGATCTCTGATGTGTTTGTGAAACTGTGAAACCCAGACCATATGCACTGTGTGTGAATTAGCAAATGAATAACTGATTAATAAATGTATACAACCAAGTGAAAAGTTTGACGGCATATTTAGCCAGTTTTTGTGAAATAGTTTGTGAAGAGACGTTTGAACATGCACCGCTATGCTTGCACCCTATATGTTACACAGCTAGCATGCTACCAATGTTAGTTAAATATGCCGCCAAACTTTTCACTTTATAAAAAAAGTAATGTGACTCGTCTAGACTGACTAAAATGAACTATCTGGCGTTTCTATCCATCTGTAAAGAGATGCACTTCCTTGAACACCGGCGGGCCTTAAAGGTCACATATTATGCTCATTTCCAGGTTCATAGATGTATTTTAATGTTGCACTAGAACATGTTTACATGCTGCAATGTTCAAAAAACCCTTTATTCTTCTCATACTGCAGCCTGAGTCTGCCTGCCTCAGAGCCTAATTCAGCCTCTGTCTGAAAACCACTGATTCACAGCCTGTCTCCTCCCACTCTGCTCTGATTGGTCAGCGTTTTCTGTCAATCAAACTTCCTCAACAACACAGCGTCACTATCTCCCCCTCCCTCCCGGAGAAGCTCTCTCTCGAGAGAGAGAGAGAGACGAGTGGAGGGAGAGGACTGGAGAGAGAGGCAGCTAGAATAGAGCTTATAAACCACTTTAAAGTTTATAAACCAGAAACTTCACCCAGCGCACGTTACCGGAGGAATCTGATCAGAAATCGGCGACACATGATGAACATCTGCGGTCCAGATTCCAGGTTTTCCTGACGGTTTCTCTCAGGTAAATAATACTATTTATAGCTCTGTTAGTTAGCTCAGTGTTTACCTCATGTATCAACTCTGTAAACCGTAAACATACACTCTGTTTTACGTCTGTCTTTACAGATCCATCTGTGAGAAATGACCGACAGAATCATCCCAGAGGAGAGCAGACAGCTGAAAGCAGATGGGAGATACAGAGCTAACCGTTAGCATGTAGCTACATGCTAACGGTTAGCTACATGCTACCGCTATGACACGGTGTGTAAACACAGCGACCATCAGGGTGGAAAATAGAAGATGTGAAACAGTAGTCAGTTCATTATTTCTGCTAAAAGATAAATGTATGGAAGATCAGAGTAATGGTATATTATTTACAGTAGTAGCTGTCTCTGCGTTACCATGACTACAGACCACCGGAGCTTAGCTTACCATAGTTTACCAGAGCTGAAGACTTTCTCCTGTACCATGTCACATAACTAACTAACAGGTGAGATGATTACAAATGCTGTGAATAATTAATATTGTCATCTGTCAACTCAAATAAAGTTTGACTGTGAAACAGAAATGTGTTGTGTTGCTTACAAGTCACTATTTACTACCTGTACTCTGCTACATGCATGACATCAAATATATATAATATATAAATATCATCTGTTTAAACAGTGTAATTACATAAAGCCTTTGTGAAAGAACATGTTATATTTAGATGATGGGAGTACATGAAGCCTGTTCTGCTGGTTCTTGCAGACTTTGCTCAAGTTAGGTTGAGGAGGAGAGACAGTGACGCGCTGTGGGGCGGGGTCAGCTACTGAAGGTTCTCTCTGGTTCGACCAGGAAACCCTTACATGGCTTGCATTTCTCTAATGACGTCAGAAGAGAAGGAAAAAAAGCGATTTTTTTTTCTGCACCCATTTCCGGACAAACGGAGGAGGAGAAAAAGAGAGAGGATGGTCTTTTATGATACTATGGTGGCCTGTAGACACACTGGGGACAGATATTGATGTTTAAAAGACATGGAAAAGTGCATTTTGCATAATAGGTGACCGGATTTACGGAAACAAAACAAAACGTCGTTTCTCCATTTTCCACCGCCCATTTGCGTCCACATAGTTAGAGAGACCCACAATAGAGCTGTTTTAAAAAAAAAAAAACTTTTTTAGGGGGGTACTTGGGGTCTTTAGGGGGAGATCGCAGGTCAACAGTAGATGTCACATAGAAGTGGTGTACATCATCTGAAAGCTGGGAACCTGGAGATTAATTTGAGATGCAGCTCAGCACTGTGTGACAAGTAAGTTAGTTTAGAACACTATGATAGAAGTATATGATGGTCATCCTCATGCTCTATTATGTCTCATACCACTTGAGAATTGATAAAAATGATCAATAATCCCTCCAAAATACCACATTAAGACACCAAGACCTTGAGTAACACCGTAGAAAAAGGCATGCTGTGATTTGGGATAAAAAACTTTTGACATTTTTTAGGATTTCTGCAAGAATTGGCATTTTTTCGGCGATTAGATGGCGGAGCACTGCTCAGAAATCCCCTTATTGTCAATCTAGCTAGGAAAGTCATCCATCCTCTGAATGCTCTAGGTCTGTAGTTTGTGGCTGTAAAGTTTCATGAGGCTGTGATTATCCTAGAGGTCACCACAAGGTCATCACATATCTTGAAGTCAAGGGTCCCCTTTTGAAAACGGCCATGCCAGTTTTTCCTGGCTAAAATGTATCCCAACTTTGGAGCGTTATTTAACCTCCTTCCCGACAAGCTAGCATGACATGGTTGGTGCCAGTGGATGGTTTTCATATCATATCTGTGTCATCACTCCAGCCCTAAAACTGAACCTACTACTAGAGCCTCTGAAAGACAGTAATGTCAGTCGGGATCGCCCGCGATCCCACGGGGTCTCAGGGAGTTAGGAAATGTTGGATGTGCACGAGGACAGGCGAAAACTTGCAGCAGGGCTGTCTGATATGGTGATGTCACTTTGGCCGTTTCAGACCCTCGCGACCTTTGCTGATGCAAGTATAAATTCAGGTTAAGTCAGCTTTCTGTATAGGTCTTTAAATGTTACTCACAGAGCACTTTGTTGTTTTGTGTTCACAGTGCATTCACTACATTATCACATGCAAACGGGTAAATATGATAAACGAAATATGAAGATAGTGTAAATGTGTTGAATTCTTAAAAGTGTTATTACTGTGAATTATCGAATATATTGCTCATTTGGACACGGAGACATGGGGGGGGGGGAATGCAATCAAAGCTTGCAGTATACAGCGGAAAGTCTTTCAACACTGTCCTGAAATCAGTTACATAACTGAGTCAGCGTTGACCACTGCCCCCGATAAATGACGCCTAGAGACTGTTTGTGATAATTAAGTCAGAAATAATACAATAAAAGACGTGGCTAAAGTCTGCCTTTTAAATTGAGTGTCCTGTAAGTGAAGTCCATCGGTGTTCCTGGAACCTCATAAACAGAGAGGAAGGGCATTGTCCAGGTACAGAGGAGCAGATACTTTGATTGGACTCACGAGGTCAGATGACAACAGTACGTGCAGGTTAACACACGCATAACTGGAAATATCTCAGCTGAATATCATCCTCATCCTCATCTGCAACCGCTTATCCCGTTAGGGGTCGCGGGGGGGCTGGAGCCGATACCAGCCGACATTGGGCGAAGGCGGGGTACACCCTGGACAGGTCGCCAGTCCATCTGAATATCAAATGAATTGATATATAAGTGACTATGAATAACTTTGGCATGTGTTATCTTTATAAAAGTGATGAAAAAGGTGACAAAACTGCACTTTAAAAATAGTAATTTCTTTAATTTACAAACATTATTTAGTCTTAAATACTGAAAATATTTTCAACGCTACATTAAACATTTGACATGTAAATGTTACAAAGTTGAAAATAAAACCGACGACCTCTCACACGTTACAATAAAAAATATAAAAACAAAGTCATAACATTCGGAACCACCCATATTTAAGTCATAGCAGATAGTAGTCTCAACTATAAATTGAAAACATCATAAAAGAAAACATGACGTGCCCAGAAACAGCAGGTTCAACTCTTCTGTTCATATTCTCCAGCATGAATCATCGACATCCCACGACCTGGGAGGTGTGTTACAAATACATTAACGCATCATCGCCTCTATCGATACAAATTTAACTTCATAATAATATTAAAGTTGTGTTGCTTTAACAGCCTCCTCGTCCCTCGTCATGGCGGGGTTATCGTACATCTCCAGACTCTTCTTGCTGTTCCTGCGTATCTTTTCGTCCTCGTCTTCTCTGCAGCACTTGCAGTATTTGCAGCAGCAGCGTCTGCGACAGAAGCCGAAGCACGACATCACCACGCGATCCCAGGGCTCCATGGAGTGCAGGGGCTTGGGCAAAAAGTCCCAGGTCTGGAGGCACTTGGGCAGGAAGCGGGCGCAGCGAGACTGCATCACGTTGACGATGATCACAAAGATGGCCAATACGACGATGGGCACGCCGACGCCGACCAGGACTTGCCATCCGGCCAGCGACAGGCCGAATACGCCCAGAGGCAAAAGCAGGAAGCACAGGATGAGGTAGAGCGCGGCAAACCAGCGGTATTGAGCCGTATGGTTCCCCAGCCCTCTGGCCAACCTGATGGGCACCCGCGTGAAGGGGATCGGGTACCACAGTAAGATGCCCATGATGTTGAAGAAGAAATGGCAAAGTGCAATCTAGAAAAAATAAACACAGATGACAGTCAGACACGACTACAACACTGTGAGATCTCATAGAAAACATCAACCAACAAGCAATGCTTTGAGCTAATAGCCAACATGCTAACATGTCATATATATGATAATTACACGGCTGTGTTGAATACTTGATACTGATTATTCAATCACGGCGTTCTGCGGTCTGCAATTTCTGTATAACATACCGTTGCTATGTATAGCAGACTGTTGCTATGTATAGCAGACCGTTGCTATGTATAGATGACCGTTGCTATGTATAGCAGACCGTTGCTATGTATAGCAGACCGTTGCTATGTATAGCAGACCGTTGCTATGGGCGCAGTTCTGATGTCGGACTCAAGAGGACCGTTTTTGTGTCAAAATATTGATTTCTTCAGTAAGTAGCTGTGTAATAAGCGGGATAATGTACAGCTAGCGGGTCATTGTGGTGAAAGAATCCCCTTCAGGGCGATGCTGCACCCCGACGCGCAGTTTAAGATTATTCTCTCCTCTCTGGCACCCAACTGTCATTTTGAATATTTGGATAAATGTAGGGGGATACGTTATTTGAAGGGGATCAAAGTTATTTGAACTCATCCTCTGGGGACCACAAATGTCTGCACCAAATTTCATGGCAATCCATCAAATAGTCGTTGAGATATTTCACTAAAAAAAGTCAACCTCATGGCGCGTGAGGAAAAGCCATGGGATCACCAAAGTCAGTAGGGTTCGTCCTTTGAGGACCATGAATGTTTTCACTAAATTTTAGCGCAATTAGGGGATGCTAGTTTTGAATATTTCTCTAACCGATAACCAACCCTCGTAACCGATTATTAACCGTTAACCGACAAGATCGGTGCCGCCCAGCTACAACGATAAGCCGATGCACAAATAGGTTGAGTCCATCATTTATCACCAGCTGCAGTGTTTGAGCACAACAGACAACAACAGAGTCCCCAGTTCACCCGTCTGGGAGAGTTACTGTAGCAGCCACGACGCTGCATGTATTATCCCAGTAAAAGTCTCCACCGCATCATTTAGTGTAGCTGCGACGTTTTCAGCTTTGTGTCTGCCCGATGTAACTTTAGCGAGTGGCCGACAGACCGTGTGTGTGTGTTTGGTGGCGGTGAGTGCGAGGTTGTCGGTGGTGTTATAGCTGTGAACGTAGCAGTGCAGTGTGTGTACAGTTTATTTGTCTCTGAATAAATGCTACAACTCCAGGTTAACTTAGGGTTAAACGTTCATTATTAACATCCCTAATCGCAATCCATCCAATCGTTGTCGAGATATTTCAGTTTGGACCACCGACTGAAGGACCAACAGGCCTGTTGCCATCCATAGAGCCACGCTGCTAACATGGCTAAAAACCAACACAGAAGGGAAACTTGATATTGCATCTTACCTGCAGGGAGTTGGCTAGTGTTTCTCCAGGGCTAGCCATAGCAGCAAGTATAGCGGTGGTTGTCGTACCAATATTTGACCCCAGTGTCAGAGGATAAGCTCTCTCCAGGCTAATGACACCAATACCTGGTGGAAGAAGATTCACAACATATTTATATACATATAAATATCATGGTGTATTTTTTAAATAAAAATTAAGAAAATACAACCAAATCATGATGTAAATGGTGACTTACCAACAAGAGGAGTGATAGCCGAGGTGAACACGGAGCTGCTCTGAACGATGAAGGTCATCCCCGCTCCCACCAAAATTGCAATGTAGCCAGTAACCCAAGCGAAGGGGAAGGGGAAGTCTGTAGTCAAACAGAAACACAGGAGGTGAGGTATTAAACCTGATGAAGTGAGCCCAGTGTGACGGCGCACTGTGACCTGAGCAAACAAGCTGCTTTATCACAACAGTATTCGTGTGCCTGAGCTTTCTCGTCACGCAGCAGGACTGGCGAACCTGGAGGCGAGCCACGAGCAGCGGGGAGGCTGTACCTGTGCTGCTCATCAAGCATCACCACGGAGGACGGATGTGCTGACTATCAAACGGGCTCTGAGAGAGGGCAAGTCGACAGGAAATGATTATTTTTTTACCTGTGTTGAGCACCTTCTTGATGATCACGGCGACCTGCCCCTTCAGCATGGAGTTGAGCAGCTTGACGATGAGGATGAGGCAGGTGCAGAGGCAGAGCAGAGCCAGAGCCAGCAGGATGAGGCCCACCGCCAGGTCCGGCAGATTAGCGTTGACGAAGATGTGTTTGCCTGCAAACGAACCGTCAAAGAGATGATTGGCATTGAGAAGCGTCCACTCGAGGCCGGCATTATGCGACAGCTAAAAATAGTCTCGTGTGCATGACTCAACTTTAGAGCAAACCTTTCTGTGATACATGGAGCTGGTAAAACTGCATTTTGTGGAGAACAAGAAGGGTTTGTGATCTCATGAAATTAGATGTTTTTTCCTATTTCTACAACAAAGCATATTTATTTTAATTGGGGGCAGAATACTTTTACCATTTTATGGTCATGTGGCACTCAGGTGCTTCAACGAGGCAGCATGAATAGACGTATTGAGCAGGTAGCCGGGTCGAGGGAGGGTTTTTTAAGCTGAGTCACTGTACCGACTCAAAGGTAGCCATTGTGCGGACATCAGAAGGTCTGGATGAAGGACGTTGTTGTGTCTCGTATATCACTGAGCTTTAGTGGATCGGATAATCCGAACTGCTTTGTATTCGCCGCTGCAGACACACTTACATTTATCCTGGTAATCGGTCCACGACGAGTTCAACTGGGCCCAGGTCAGGTTTCCTTCCACCCAGCAGAGGACACCAGCAGGACAGCTGTCCACTGTCTCGTTCCAGAAAGTCTGAGAGAGACAAAACACAACAAGGCAGCAATAATTAAGAAGTCAATGATAATCTTTAAATGATCGTACGTAACCGAAGCACAATCACTGTGGTCACAATACAACAAGGACAATATCAGTGATTAACAGGGAGAAAGCAGAGGTAACCATAGCTTTATCATGTGTTTTGAACTGCTGCTGTGTTCGCCTTGAAGCAAACTAATACTTTATGCATGTGATGCAGCGCTTGTTGATTTCTCACCGTGTTGACCTCCTTTTTGCACCATATTTTGATCAGACTCTTGTTCCTGGCTGCTGGGTCACCGGTGGCGATGCCAGTGATGACAGACTTGTCCAGCTAAGAAAACACATTTTTAAAACACAAGTTCTTTATGTTAATAATGCATATTTCGTGATTTTTTTACTGTAATATTACCGACTTTAAGGACTATTTGTCTTCCTTTTTCAAGATTGCGAACAAACACTCGACATTCAACACAATTCTTGCACAATTCCAGTGTGTACAGAAGTAATGACACTCAAACTCAATATGAAAAGTAAATTAATTAATTAAAATTAAATATAGAAAAGTCTGCAAATTAGCTACGGCTAAAAGTCCTATATTCATTGAACCGGTTGCACTTTATTTAAATGTAACAAAGCCTTCATGTATTGTCCCTGTCAAATAAATAAATAAAATAAAATACTAAATAAATACATAAAAAAATAATTAATTAATTAAATAAATAAAATAAGGTACCTTAACATAATAAATAAAAAAATAACATAAAAAGTCAATATAGTTTAATAAGGGGAAATTAATTCAAATAAATATAATAATATAATAATATTAAAAATCGTGAAGAATCTTGTCTTATTTATGTGGAATTTGTCAACTGCAAGTATAAGATTTGTCATGCAACTCAAAGATTTATTTTATTACATTCAAATTTAGTGATAATGTATTCAGGTGTAGTTGTTATAGACATTTCCTGATGATTTCCACTGAGTCTACCTCGATGATGGAGTTGGTGAGAGGGTCCGTTATGACGTTGAGCAGGTCGGGGGCGTCCTCTCCAGTCTGGATGTTGAAGGAATCGATGATGAGGCCGGTGAGTTTGTACAGAACACCCGTGGCGACTTCCAGGGGCAGAAGGACCAGCACGGAAAGCCAGTTGAAGAAGTCATGCACCGTGGCGCCGGCGAAGGCCCTGGTGACGTGAAGGAACACTCTTAAATGCTGTTCCTGGAGTTATTAATGTTATCTCTGTCCTATCTTTATTATTACATGCTCTGATTTACCTGCGGAACTCATTTCGGTCTCCTGCCTGCATCATGGCCACAATAGTATTGGTGACAGATGTTCCGATGTTGGCGCCCATGATGATCGGCACCGCAGACTGGACTTCCAGCACTGAGGGATAAAATAGTAAGACGCTATAGCTGCATGCACGTGTCTGGGTAGACCAACGCGTTCTCATCCCAACTCGTCACATACTGACGCTTTTTCAGACCCCCTCGGCATCACTCATTACGGTCGCAGGAAACACGTGCTTAGGTTCGGGCACTGAACGTTGCGAAAAGGGGACATGAACCAACAGCTGATTGTACAACACAGTCTCATGGAAATAGTCGTGTTTCGTGAAATAGTCACAAATTTTATCTATTTGATTTTTTTTTTTTCGTGACCCTCAGCACGATCTTCAACAACATATTTTTTGTGCGTTTTCCTACAATTTTCCAGTAACACGTGATGCATGTGTCAATTTCCGCTCCTGTCTTTTCAAAATAAAACTACTTAGGTTTAGGAAAAGATCAACTTGGTTAGGCTTAGGCAACAAACTACTTAGTTAGGTTTAGGAATAGATCGATTTGGTTAGGTTTAGGCAGCAAAACTACTTAGTTTTAGGTTTAGGAAAAGCTACAGAAGTTACGTGACAAATAAATCAACTTTGACTTCTGGTTTCACACGAGGCATGAACACCGATCTCCCGGGTTGCGTCCGAAATTCCACCCTAACATGCTATTCAGTACGCTAAAACAGTATGTGAGATTTATTTTGGTATGTCCAAAACCTTAGTACGAAATCAATAGTACGTGAATTGCATACTATTTCCGGTGAAATATTACAGTATGCAACGCTGGAATATCCCACAATACAATGCGGTAGTAACGAAAACGTTCATAACAGACGTTGACAGACAGCTTCTCTCAACTCAACAACGCTACCTCATGACCAGTAACCGCAGCAGTGCTACTGCAGGGCTGAGTTTTCTCTTCCATTCTCCAGGAAACGTGCGGCAGCGACACGCTTTGAGTTCAGGCTGGTGCGCGCCAAGGGTAGAGATCGAGCAGGTAGGCAGGGAGGCATCTGATTGGTTCTTTCCAAGCGGACCGCGAGGCAGTGATTGGTAGACGTTTTTACAGGATTACAGCAGCTACAGATGACGGCTCTTTTCATGTCCTTTTTCAGAGCTCATCAGTAATGGATCGCTGTCGGGGGGTAAAGACCATTTCAACGAATACAACAGATTGTGTAGACTGGAGAACATCGGCAACCCTGCCTTTAAGCGTCGGTATCTAACGCTGACAGCCGTGACAAAGCGTCGGTATTTGGCGCCCTGGGAATGAGAACGTGCCGGGTAGACATGTCAACAAATGCATGTGTGTGTGTAGGCCTCCTACTCACATCCAGAGGACACCATGCTGACCACAATAGAGGACGAGGTGCTGGAGCTCTGCACCAGCACGGTGACTAACACCCCGATCACCAGCCCGGCCACAGGGTTGGACAATATCACATTGTCCTGGAAGATGTCACCAGCAGCTTTGCCTGCACACGCACACACACACACGCACACACACACACACACACACACACCCTCAGGTCAAAAACACTTGCATGCACATTACATAAGCAGCACTTTGTCGGCCAGGGCATTATCAAGCAAATAAGCTAAATGTGCACTGATGGGTGGTGATAAACACCCAAGACATGTACATGTAATTCTGTGAATTCACCTCCGACTAGCTGGAAAGCAGAACTGAGAACATCCAGCGAGCAGATAAACAGGTAGAGGAGTCCAACCAGCGTTATGGCCTTCAAAATACCAGTCAGCACTCTGATAATCTTCCCTTTTGTGTCCAGCTCTGGAAGAAAAAACAACACAAAGTCAGGTTTTTGTAAAGGCGTACCGACGTCTGTGCAGAGAATGGAGAGCTGAGCCTCTCTCACTCACCTGACCACTTGACCCCGGTGTCTTTGAGCTCTGGGAGATCCCAGGGATCTGCATCCGGCTCCTCGTTCACCAGGTCCACGGTGGAGTAAGCCGGCAGGATGGCCGTGTCTTTAGCCGGACCGTCATCATCTAATGCAGGATAGAAGGAGGGCATGTTAGGGAAAAGGTGACACAGTTTGTTTTAAAGTATCCAGCAGGAAAGGACGTACCGAGAGACGGGGACGGATCGGTCCCCACTTGAGGTCTTGGAGCCATGACTGACTGTCTGGGGAGGACAAGTTATAAATAAATCAATTAAAATGATTATAACATAGACATATTATTGACAAATTAGAAGGAGCAGGTTTACTAATAGAGCAAAAGCTGTGCAAGTCAGCTTTTCAAAATAAAATGACTCTTTCTATGCAATGATTTAGTCTACAAACAGGCTGTATAAAAGTCATTATAACACAATTAAACTCTATATAACGACAACTTGATCACCTAAACTCCAAAATAAATGTGATGAGAAATGTCTGGGGAGGAAAAGTTATAAATAAAACAATTAAAATTATTAAAATAAAGACATATTATTGGCAAAAGCTGATGTGTTACCTGTGCAAGTCAGCTTTTCAAAATAAAATGACTCTTTCAATGCAGTGATTAAATTAACAATCGAGCTGTATAAAAGTCATTATAACACAATTAAACTCTATAACTACAACTTGATCACCTAAACTCCAAAATAAATGTGATGAAAAAGAAAAAAAGAAAAGCCTTAAAAACGTATTATCTCTCTGAGAGAACTAGAATACAACTCTGCCCTCACAGCTGCATCTTCAGGTATCATCTCTCACGCGCATCCTGGATCCTCAAATCAATGTTACTTAAAAATCGATTAGAATAAGTTTCCCATGAGGATAATAAGCGACCCCTCTACCGGAGACTACCGGAGACTGTACGCACCTGCAGCAGTCCGGTGGTCGGTGTGTGTTGAGTGGGAGGCTTCACCTGGTTACCTGTTGCTCTCGTGCGGACTGAGCGCTCTTTTATAGCGCAGCTCCGAGCACACACGCGCTGCTCTCGGTTCAAAGGTCGCGCACACATGTGCAGAGTGCGCGAGGCTGCAAGGTGCATTTATCTCTATGTGTGTGTGTGTGTGAGAGAGAGACACAAGGAATACACATGATATAGAGCTGAATGAGGAGGAAATCTGACATTATTTTTATTTATTTATTTATTTTTAAACAATGATAAAATGGTGTTCAACTTTAGTAGTGTTATAACTAAAATATACAAGTATATGTATTTAATCCATATAGTGGGTTAGCACCTGTGTACAGGCTTTAGTCTAAGATACAGGTATAACCAAAGGCTCAGGTACAGAGTGGACCAATACTACTGTAGAATAATCAGGGAAGATGCCCCCTGGTGGGGATCTTCAGGTTGCAAAACATTTTTTTAGAAATCACCACATGTTTATGTTACACAAAACAAAATTATTATTTATTATTATTATTATTATTATTATTATTATTATTATTATTATTATATTTTCTAATTTTGTTATATTTTCCTTTTTTTCTTGTGAAGCACTGGATAGTTTGTTATAATAATAATAATAATAATAATAATAACAATAATAATACTTATTGTTATTATTATTATTATTATTATTATATTTTCTCATTTTGTTATATTTTCTTGTTTTTCTTACTAATATTTATTATTGTTATTGTTAATGATAATGATAATAATAATAATAATAATAATAAGTATTATTATTATTTTTTTCATTTTGTAATATTTTCTTTTTTATTATGAAGTACTGGATAGTACTATTATTGTAATAATAATAATAATAATAATAATAATAATAGTGAATTTAATTTATATACTGTAACACTTTAAAAATACAGTGAAATCTCAAGGTGCTTCACATAAAGGGTAAAACAATCATAATACAACACTAAAACAATTCACACAAGAGAAGACTGCGATTTAAAAGTGTTAAAATATGATAAATATATAATTTTAGACAAAATATTTTCATACCCAAGTTTAAAGCGACAGAATATTTATCAATCAGTTTGTATGCAGCACAAGTCATACATCAAATGCAACTCCAAGTAATGAACATAAAGAGCTAAAAAGAACAAAAGTTCAATAAATAATAATAAAAAATACATTTAAATTGAGCAATATTAGAATAAAAAACACTCCTACTATGGAATGACCTGTCTGAGGAGATCAGGGCTGCAGACTCTGTCACGTCTTTTAAAAACTCACTTCTTTAGAATTGCTTTTCTGTGTTTTTATTTATGTTTGTGTCACACTGGAGCAACTGCAGTGTACATTTTCTCCTGATAATGTACATATAATCAGCTGTTAGTATTCAAAACCATAACAGTAACATTAACACAGTTTATCCTCACTCATCATGCATGTGTATACACACGCTCTCCCACCTTGGCAACACGTATACACAACAACAACACACCCACGCGTGTCCATGCATACATCTATTTCTTTATTGGTGTGAGTTTATAGCGAGAGATACGGCCGAGATATGACTGTAACAACATATCATATTACATCTAAAAGAAATGCTTTGAGTAAAAGTAAATGATTAAACTCGAATGATGTTTCAGTTACTCCCAAACCTCAATAAAACAATCACTGCACATTTAATGCTGCACTAAAAAGAGTTCACCAAGTTCAACTTTAAAGCCCATCTTTTGATAGAGATGACGATAACAGTTGGGTATGGAGGAATACTGGAGCTCGGAGCAGTGCTCGGTTTTATGGTAAATGTGGGACATGTTTCAGCCAGACTTACTGTACTCACACACTGTGAGACACTGAGATGATGTTTTTCATCTGAATCTGAACTCCAAAGGCAGCGTTAAGAGTCCCACATGATGCTTTTTAATCTGCTTTGGTCACCAGAGTTAGTTTAATGTGAGATTGGCTCCCTCTGGGCTCCTCAGCTGCACGGCTGAGAGGCCTGTCACACTCTTCTTCTACTCCTTTTATCACAGTAGGGACCCAAAACAGACCAGTTTCCTCTATTACACCAAATCACTAATAAAATATAACATGTTTTTATGCTTAATGTGCCTAAAGAGATGGTAACCTGATATCCAAACTGATCCTGTATCATATCATCTGGCTTCAAAACAACAGTCATTACGCTGAACTACTTTACTACACAGCCAATAATATAAAGGCAGCTCAGCCATCAGCAGTCAGGTACGAAGTGTTCAGCAAAACAAGTGCTCCTACTAATAAGAAATTAAAATACCCACTCCAAAAAATTCAAGCTAATCAAACACAATATAATGAAACAATCTATCTACAAATGCACACGATAAATGATGAACAAACACATTTCAATTTTTAAAAATTTAATTAAATTAATTTAATTTAAGTGTACACACATAAGACTACATGAAATCCAAATAATGAAAGAAAAGAAATGTGTCAGGTGAGGTCAAGAAGCTACAGGCTTATACAACGGAGCTCCCCTCAATATAATATAAAAAACAAACAATAACAAAAAAGGGAAAAAAATAAAACTAAGCTTACATAATTCAAAATACAACCAATATATATATACATATATATACATATATATATATGTATATATATATATATAGTAGTATAAGTATAATATATTTATATAATATATTTATTATACTTATATTATATATTAAACAAAATATAAAACAATAAACAATCTATCTACAAATGCACATGACTTCATAAAATCCAGATAATGACAAAATAAGAAAAACAAAACAATAACAAAAAAGGAAAAAAGAAATTTAAGCTAAAATAATTTAGAAAAATACAACAAAATATAAATGACAACAAAAAGCACACAAAGTAAAAAGAAAACTAACCAATCAGGAGACAACAATCCAAAGTTTAAAAAATAATATAACATAATATAACATAACAAAAACAAAAAAACAACAATGAGATATACAAACAGATACGAGGTAATACCTTTATAAAAATAGTAAAAGCCATTAAAACTTTTATTAGGAAAAATAATTTAATAGATACATTTGGATATTTACGATGTAGAATAGTATACAGTATATAACAAAGCCCTAGAATATTGTAATTACGATACATAAATTGACAGATTAAAATGTAAAATTGAACTGAATTGATGATGAATTGATTTTAATGAGTTGCTGTATTTTACTCCAGGAGTCAGGTGCACTAAAATTAATATAAAATTCAATAAATACATCAAACATTATACATTGTATGGTCAAATGAAAAGTAAAACAGCCACAGAAATACCACCCATTCCTTAACCAATGTTGATTTATTATTTATAACAGAAAAGCCAATTGAAAACTGTGTTATTGCAACAAGAATTTCTACATGAAAAATCTGAATCTGGATTTGAATGTAAATTAATTCACAACTTTTATGTTTTAGATTTTTTAAATTTTTATGATTACTTTCCTTTTCTTTCTCTTTCTTCTTTTTTTTGCAAACTGAAAATAAAATATAGTTAAAATGTTCCAAATAATTCTTTACTTACTTATTGTGGGATAGTTTAGTTTATATTATCTATGCTGCCGTTTGCTGTTACCGTGTTACGTTGTGTTATTTCATGTTATTTTATTGTACAGCTCTTTGGTCAACTCTGGTTGCAGCACCACGTTCAAAAGTGCATCAACAGTCTGTGTATAATTACCATAAAAAAAAACACATGTTGAAGTATTTGTCCTTAATTTATTTCATTAAATCTTTCTACATTAAAATATATATTTTTTTAAATGAATATAAGCCACAATGTTTTTGCCTGCTGAGAATAATAAATCACCATGGAAATGTAATTATTTATTAAAATATTGCACAACTGTATTTCAGTAGGAGTAATTAATTATTATAGGCTGCTAATTGTTTTGCAGATAAACAACATAAAAACCAGGTGCAGCACAAAAGTTGATTATTAATTAAATAACAATTTATTGCTGATAATTAAGTGTTTGTGCCGGCGCCAGGCGGCTTACAGCTTCTGTGCAGTTATGAGCGGTGATATTATGTGTGATAGGTGTTTGATTGGCTCTTGTTCTGACCTTGACCTCTCCGCACGGTGCACGCAGTAACACGATCTGTGCATGAGACGAGCTCCAGTGTAAAGAAGCATCTCAGAGTAGTGGCTCTATTTTTACAATTCCTCTGGTTATATATTGACTAACCCATTAGGTGAGTTCAGAAGACCCACATATACGATGGAGAGATCAGCTGAGGGTAACCTTTAACCTTTGGAACGCTGCTCTCCTCGTCCCTCCGCCCACACGCTCATCAAAATACTTCACCTGTCATTAAGTCGTTTTTTACTCTTGAAAGTTTATTTTTAGAAAACACATTGTGACTTGTCTTTCTAATTTTACCTGCTTTAATCATGCAGTATACTGTACTCCATCTTAATGTTTTCCATTGTTATGGTAGCAGAGTCAATGATTGCCCGCGAGGCCACTGAGTTGATGCCACCTGTCTGCCATGCTGGCACAGTCCACTGAGGGTCAGGCAGTTTGCCTGGTTGTTAGCGCCGGGGGCCGTCCTGTAGTACTACAGCGCTGTGAGTAGGCTGAGCTGTAATCCATAAAACCATAAAACTCAGCTGTCACAACTCGTCCAAACCGGTTGAGTCTCAGAGGGTGGGTGGTGGGACGGAGCGGCTCCAGGTTACAACCAGAGTGACGCTGGATTTGCATGTGATGGAAAATATCATCAACCTTGACCTTCTTTAACACAGAAATCCCTCAACTGTTGAACGTTTGACATCTGGACAAAAACACCTCACACCAAAGTGTGGTTAATATTTACAGTAAGAACACATCATACTGCCTCTCTGGGTTCTGTGTACTGCCAGGATGAATTGATGTCTTCGAGACGGGTCTGATTGCACCGCACTGCTTTAATTGGTTCAACAGAAACACACACTTTTTCTTCTTCTCTTCTTCCTCGATGCGCAGCCGGTTGTGGCTGTTATTACCGAACGTACTTCATGGTAAAGACACAAAAAGACAGCAGACTACAGTAAACCAAGAAGATGATTATTCATATGTTATGACTCGGTCAATAGTTATCTTGTGTAGGTTATGTGAGGACATGTGGACGTTCATGGTGGCAGTTTAAGCACACGTGGATATTGTGAATTTCTGTATAGCTACCTCGCATTTCGGCAAAACGTGCAGCCATACCCGAGATTAGTCTCTAGTACCCGAGGCAGGTCCTTCCTTTAAAATCACGCTATGTAGCTAATAAAGAGAATTAACGTTTCACGTTTTACGTTCTACCTAAAGCAATGATCTATGTGGGCGTTCCTGTTCTACGTAAAGCAACGCTCTATGTGGGCGTTCCTGTTCTACGTAAAGCAATGATCTATGTGGGCGTTCCTGTTCTACGTAAAGCAATGATCTATGTGGGCGTTCCTGTTCTACGTAAAGCACTGATCTATGTGGGCGTTCCTGTTCTACGTAAAGCAACGCTCTATGTGGGCGTTCCTGTTCTACGTAAAGCAATGATCTATGTGGGCGTTCCTGTTCTACGTAAAGCAACGCTCTATGTGGGCGTTCCTGTTCTACGTAAAGCAATGATCTATGTGGGCGTTCCTGTTCTACGTAAAGCAATGATCTATGTGGGCGTTCCTGTTCTACGTAAAGCAATGATCTATGTGGGCGTTCCTGTTCTACGTAAAGCAATGATCTATGTGGGCGTTCCTGTTCTACGTAAAGCAATGATCTATGTGGGCGTTCCTGTTCTACGTAAAGCAATGATCTATGTGGGCGTTCCTGTTCTACGTAAAGCACTGATCTATGTGGGCGTTCCTGTTCTACGTAAAGCAACGATCTATGTGGGCGTTCCTGTTCTACGTAAAGCAACGCTCTATGTGGGCGTTCCTGTTCTACGTAAAGCAATGATCTATGTGGGCGTTCCTGTTCTACGTAAAGCAATGATCTATGTGGGCGTTCCTGTTCTACGTAAAGCAATGATCTATGTGGGCGTTCCTGTTCTACGTAAAGCAATGATCTATGTGAGCGTTCCTGTTCTACGTAAAGCAATGATCTATGTGGGCGTTCCTGTTCTACGTAAAGCAATGATCTATGTGAGCGTTCCTGTCAAGCTCTACAGGAACGCCCCCTGCGGCTGTAATCAGACTCTACTGGTGTCTTCTGAAATCTAATGTTTCTATTGCGCTGAGTGACCTCGCTGCCTCCACATGGCCAACATGTCATTTCAGATAATGTCGGCTGTAGTGCATCATTTTAAAATAAACTCCTCTACGGCAGTTAGAATAGTTATTGTACTAAATATAACACAGTTGATGGAGTAAAGCAGCTGGAGCGTTGCCGTCTCACTCTGTTAGCTAGAGTTCATTGTGACTGTAGCACAAAGGTGCTGCTGAGTATCAGTTGGGGTTTCGTGACCCTCCTGACACAAAGAGAAAGTAATCATTAACACTTTAACAATTCAAACATTTCACAGACTTTTAACCAAATAAGGGATAATCCAGCAGCATGACCAGCAGGACTCTGATAATATATATACACAAAGGAGGTTCTATGGTTTTTTGGGTGAATAATCTGATCTGTATTTTTATGTTTCTAGCAAACAACAGTCGGTTATTGTGGTTCCTTTATGACAGAATAACACAACTAAATACAAATAAAATGTAATCTTCTAATTGTTAACTAACTAATCCTACATGATGTAATCAAGACTGATATATGACAGATGATGTTGTATTTGCATCTTTACTACAAAGTGTGTTTTACCACCTTTACTTTGGTTGATCTTCATCGTTTTAGGAGAATTATATTTAAAGAGGACATATCGTGCTCATTTCCAGGTTCATACTTGTATTTTGGGTTTCTACTAGAACGCTTTACAGAGAGAAAAATACGGTGCACCTTTGCAAAGTGTTAACTTGAATTCTTGAAGAAAACGTCTCTCATGCCTCCACGTTGAATGGAGAATAAAAAAAAACCAGAGAAAAGTCTTGATGAATTGAAGTACAACTTATCGGACAGATCAGCAGAGCATCAGTATTTTCTCACAACTCTTGAGATCTGAGCCAATTAAACAATTAGTGAAATGCTCGTGTTTTGTCCTCCTTGGTTTTGAAATCTGGAATGTGCATATCACATTTTCTAGACTGAAAACATGAGGTGAGGTGAGGTGGACAAAAAATATGATTTTGAAAGTTCTCAGAGCGAATCATGCTTCTGTTTAATACTGATTAAAGAGGAACAGCTTTGTGTGAAGTTACACGTCACATGTATAAGAGTTTATGTGTCTCATGTCCATCACATTGCAGTTTAGTCTGTCTGTCCTCTGTTCAGTCCACTGGATGGAGCTGCTGTGATGCAGTCAGGACTGAACAGGTTCCCTCATCTACCAGCAGATGGGGACAAATATAGAAATGTCAAAAGGTTTGTCTTCATGTCACAGTTTGAAGCAGAACTTCACTCATCAGTGTAGTCTTGTTTGGTTTCACGCAGGATTTGAATATTATATAGAACATCATATCTGATACCTGAATACCTGACATCTCTTGCAAAAGCAAACACTTCATTCAAAACTACATAAACTCTTCTAAAAATGGTCATTTTGCATCCCTCTTTCCACATGCCAACTGCACACTGATGTGCCAAGAATAAAACATTATCATCTAGTCTTCGGCATCGTCATTTGTAGCATGCTGTGAATATAGACACACAAATCCAACGAGTTTATTCTCAATACTCAAAACAATATCAGACACAAACTGAACTGAACTGAAGAAGACATGAACATAGTTTGTGTATTGTGCTGTAAACTAAATCCAGTATATTGCGATTACTTCCTCTAACTCTCTCTTCAAAACCAGCCTCCATCGTTGTGCACACCAAAGAGCAAAACTGAATCCTATTTATAGTGTCCAAGCTCTGATTGCTAAGTGATCTAATTGGTTACAGGTGTGTTCGCAAACAAAGTAGAAAGTAGCAGCAAGCATGTCTCCAAATTATGAACAGTATCGGGTGCCAGAACAGAAGAAACAGATCAGCAGCACTCACAGATAAACGCTCTTTCTTAGTTTATCCTGGGCAGAAAAACAAACGTGTTTCAGCTATAAACGAGCTACTTACTAGCCTGTTCACTGTATGTACCTTGTGTGTATTATCTCATTCTATCATGCTGAGTCTTTCGTCACAACCTGGATGTATATTTGCCGTTATATCTGACGCAGCAGCCGACTGCTGAGGTCGAGCATCATCAAGGTAACCTATCGCTGCTATTCATCTGCTCTCCAGCTACAGCTCCCACCTGGAGCATCAGACAGGACGTCCACCGGCGCCGACACTTGGCCGACCTTGGTTGATGATTGATAGGGAAGCGCTGGTTCATAAGTCGTCCACACATGCTGATGGGCAGCCATTCCTCACTCCTCTCATCACACAGGGATGAAGTAGGAAGTGGCACGGTGCATTTTTACAGAGATGGTGAATCTTGTCTTCATGTTTCTGGTGGAAAAATGCTGTTTTTTGTTTGATTCTCGCTGCTTCTGTGCTTTGTAATAAACAAGTGTTGAATAATTAGGTGTCATTTATCTTCTTAAGGCTGCTGGAAGGTGTGTTTCACCTAGACACACATACCCACAATAAATGAAGAATAGTTCAACAGCTACCAGGTCTATCTGCATGATCTGGGTCTCTATGGATAGGTGAGACCTCAGAGAATTCAGTCAGTAACATTGTGACTGTTACTATGCCTGAGTAAACTGTGATGAACCAAAGGAAAAAATTTACATTTTTATCCTCGCCTAAAATGTTTTCAGTGGATAACACCATTATAGCAATGATGCCACACACAGAGATGCCACTGAATTCATTCAGCAACTCCTCGACTACAACTGAGCCAAAGCAGATATAAATAACACAAAGCACATATATTCTACAAAGGTTTTAGTCAGGATAGGACCAGGCGGACTCTCCATCTGGCACACTTGGATACCCAAAGTGTGCCAAATGTGTTTTCTACCTCTTGAAAGGGAATCTGGCTCTAAAATACTACTGATATCCACTAAAGGAGGATATTTGCACACAATGGAGCCTTTAACCATGACATTAACCCTGTGCATCATCACATTCTACCATTGTGCACGGTATAAAATCAATACAATTGTGTAATTTTGACCCCAAACAATTTCATTAAAATCCATCGTGGACTTTCGGAGTAATCCTCCAAACGGACAAACCAACAAACAAACCAACAAGCTAACGCCGGTGATAACATAACCTCCTTCCTAGGCCTTCGGCCTTGGCGGAGGTAATAACAAATAAGATCAATAACAATGTAAATAAGATAACAAAAAATAATCCAAAGTCAAGTATATACATTCAATATAAAAACGCTCAGAAATATTATAAAATGAAAATACAATTTCTCATGTGTTGATTTTGTAACTAAAATATTGAAATCATTGTGAAACAAACATTGTTTGGACCAAAATAAACTTTGAGTGTTGTTTTAGAAGCGTTAAGGCCTCATCTTTTAGAAACTATTCAGAGAAAAGACCACCACAGCATTTTATGAAGTTATTAAAGGCAGTGTTTTAACACACAGCTCAGAAGAACCCGGTACCGGGTCCGTCGGGTAAAAGAGGTTAAAATGCAGGTGCAATAACTCATAACCAGAGGCATGCTGAGAAAAGACACAAAGGTTTATTGTTCTGTGTGAAAATGATTTAAATATATTGTATCTTTTTATATTCTAATGTTTCTCAGTGATGATGACAGATCTATTGTTCTGAGTCTCATATGAAACGTGACAATGAGCAGAGGAAATATTGAGACTTCATTATTGCTCAGTTGGTGTCCAGCAGCTCCTCAGTACCGCAGCATGACCTGAAGAGAAAACAGGACTTATTGATACATGAAATGTTTCATCTTCATCAGTGATGTTTGAGTGCGGTACTTTTCTCTGAGGTGTTCATGTAGATCAAACAGAAGAAGTCTATAGATGAACTTACGTCACTGAGCCAGTCGGTGAAGGCGGAGGTGCGGGTGAAGACGGTGGGTTTCTTCACTTCATTGCAGACACGAGAGGAGACGAAGCTGGTCACCCCCTGGACGTACCACCTCCCGTCCTGACCCACGCAGTTCAGAGGACCTCCAGAGTCTCCCTGAGACAGGAACAGGAACACAGAGTAAAGAGTACAGCAGCTGACCTTGTTCACAGCAGCTAGCTCACTCCTGACAGTTTTACAGAGTTGCCTCACGCACGTTGCATCCGGACACGGCGTCTCCTCCGGCACAGATCATGGTGCTCTTGGCGTTGATGCCCCACCAGTCGCTGCGGCTGCACACGCTGTGCTCCACCACAGGCAGCAGGGCCTGCTGCAGCCTATCAGGCATGGGGCCGTGGGCTGAGACACACAGAGGACAGAGCTGCTCAGCAACACATACAGTACATACATCATATATACAATCAGCATCATGCAAACAAACTGGCATTAAGAGGTTCCTCGTCCCTCGTCCTTAAACAACATCAGAGCAAACCTTTTATAAAGTGAGGCACGAGGAGTTAATGTCAGCCATCGTTCACATTTTGACGTGAATACTGACTTCTAGGCTACATTTGCAGCACCCATTCATTTTCTACTCAAATGAAACACAATTGCAGTGATGTGCAGGATGACAGGTGAGGACGCGATGACATTACTGTAAAGGTTGCCCCAGCCGGAGATGTAACACGGCGTCCCGTGGGCGGGGATCTCTCCAGCCTCGGGAAGACAAGCCACGCCAACGCTGTCGTTCATGACGGGGCTCTTATCCAGCTTCAGCAGGGCCAGATCGTTGCTGGGAGGAAATCATGGTCATAGTTAGATTTTCCCTGATTGAGTAGGCAGGTTCATACTTGTATTTTGGGTTTCTACTAGAACATGTTTACATGCTTTTATGTAAAAAAAATACATAATTGTTCTCCTACTGTCAGTCTGAATATCCCTGTGTTCACTCTCTGTCTGAAACGCTCCGTTTTAGCTCCTGTCTCTTTAAGACCCCCCTCCTGAATAAAGCCCAGTCTGCTCTGATTGGCTAGTGAGAAAAATCCCATGTTTTCTGATGGAGGCAGCCAACAAGGAACTCAGGGGATTTATTGATTTGCAGTCGAGAGTTTTAATTTAATAAACTCACCCATCGGCCACGAAGTCGATGTCCCACTTGGGGTGGACGACGATGCGCATGACGTCTCTGATCTGTTCAGTTCCCTCCTGCTGGCTCATGTCGTGCTCTCCCAACACCACACGGTACACGTCTCCTGGCCTGTAAAACACATGAAGTCAGATTACACTTCCCTCGTTTATTGATTCTTTTTTAACATGTTGTTTTAGATGAACCGCTGCAGGAGCAGGCTGCAGAGTTTAACCTTGTGACCACCAGCAACCCTTGTCTCATTTCACAGGTCTTAAGACAGCAGTGGAAACGCAGACAGGCTGAAGGAACCTTTTAGTTCCTTGAAAAGTAGTCCTGGGACTAAAATGACCAGGAACTTCTCGGTGGAAACAGGGCTTTACAGCTTTACAGTAAACTTCTCTGGATCTCATTTGCATCACACTACATGTCGATATTGTTCTGCGTGCTCGCTTCAATAAATCCTTGACGTCTGTCTCCCTTGAATCACACATCTTGTCTTAATGTTAGTCACCAGATGCAGTGTCCAGCCGTCAGCACCCAGCGAGGTCCGATCAGAGTCCCTCCGCAAGTGTGATGGAAACGGCTGCCGTGCTTCACCTGCAGGGAGATCTGAGAAAGAAAACAAAACGTGAATAATGAGAGAGAATAGTGAGCGTGTTGGTAGTGAATTAAAAACGTTAAGCTTACAGAACCTGCCAGGGCCAGCTATGGGGGCGAGCATCCTCTCCGTTCACCACCCTGCTGGTGTCGGGCTTCACAGCAGGTGAACCACATCCAAAAACTACAAACACATCACAGTGTTCAATCTTTATGTCTGTCATGTCAACATCTGTAACAACTGGGCCTCAGCCATGATACTCACCATACGCTACCTGAAGCAGCAGGAGGGCCACAGTCTGCTTCATGGTGTCAGTCTGAAGACACTCACACAGTTCAGCTCTCTTATACCTCCTCAGTCCGTCTGTCTGTCTCTCCGTCTGTCAGTCTGTCCATCTGTCTCTCCGTCCGTCTGTCTGTCTCTCTGTCTGTCTGTCAGCCCAAACACATGATCACAGTGAACCTGTGGAACTTTGTTATCAGCGTCCAGCGCCGATTGTGGTGGGAAGAACTTCCTGTTCCACAGATGCATCAGCTGGTCTGCAGGACACTGATCTGTGCATGCATGGAAAAAAATTACATGTGCTCACATACATGTGAAAGGTTTGTACATTTTACCAGTGCACCGTTTAGCAATAGAATATAATAAATTATGTTAGTTTTCTTTTTTCTCCTTTGTTTTCCTCCTCATGACCTCTTGTCACATTTCCAATTTTTGTTTCATTATCTGGATTTTATTATTTTTTTTATGTGTGTGCAAATAAAAATAAATAATATAAGAGAACAGAATATATTAGTAAAAGCTTAAACTAAAGATTCATATCGATCGATTATTATATTTAAGGATGCAAAATAGGCTTCGGCACAGGAACGATGCTCGATGCATCCAAAACATCCAAAGAGTTTAGTATTAGAAGTGTTGAAAACGAACCAGTGGTGGAATAATTTGTGCATGAAAATACACAGTTAAACATGTAAAAAGCCTCCAGCCTGAACACTCAGAAGAACAAACTGTTCCTGGAGTGAAACTGTGGTGTTAGAATGAGAGTAGCTGAGGTAGCAACTCGGAGTGAGAGAAGAAGAAAAGCAGGGAGGAAGGAAGGAAAGTGAGACGAGGGTTTAGTGTCGTCAGCTGTCTCAGTGCGCTGCTCAGAAATACATTTTCTTCCTGCAGACCACAGAACTGGATATCTTTGGGTTACCTTCAAGAGAAACAGTCCTGTAACAACTTTCTCTGCTTTAATAACATGTTCTACATTCACGAAGGGGCCCGCGCCCCCGCTGAGTCTGGACCCCAGTGTGGGTTTTTAAATGAGTCTTCAATGTTGATGCCTGACTGAATCTTTTCCCACATGTTTTGCAAGAATATGGCGTCTCACCTGTGTGGGTTCTCATGTGTATCTTCAATTTAAAATTATACTTAAAATCTTTCCCACATGTTTTACAAGTAAACGGCTTCTCACCTGTGTGGGTTCTCATGTGGACCATCAAGCTATTACTATGTCCGAAATCTTTACCACATGTTTTGCAAGTAAACGGCTTCTTACCAGTGTGGGTTTTTAAATGAGTCTTCAATGTTGATGCCTGACTGAATCTTTTCCCACATGTTTTGCAAGAATATGGCGTCTCGCCTGTGTGAGTTCTCATGTGAACTGTCAAATCACCATTAAGTCTGAAATCTTTCCCACGTGTTTTACAAGTAAACGGTTTCTCACCTGTGTGGGTTCCCATATGAGTCTTCAATGATGTTATGTGACTGAATCTTTTCTCACATGTTTTGCAAACGTACGGCTTCTCACCTGTGTGGGTTCTCATGTGTATCTTCAATTTAAAATTATACTTAAAATCTTTTCCACATGTGTCACAGCTGAAAGACTGTTTACCTGTGTTAGTGATACGGTGAATCTCTAACAAGTTAGAGTTGTTTACATTGTTACTGTGACTTCTGCTTTTGCAATGTCTTTTCTGTGATTTCGGCTCTGCATCTCTAGTTGATCCTGAGTCTCCATGCTCGCCTCCTCTCTGATCTTGGCTCTCAGCTTCATGAGAGATGTGAGAGAAGAGCTGGTGATCACTGTTTGGTACCGATACCACAGAGGTTATAACTGGCATGTTGACAACAGACTCTTTCTCTGCAGCATTCAAGTAAAGAGTCTGAACTTCACTGTTGTCACCTTCCTCATGAGTAGGAGTCAACATAAAGGAATCAGTCTCCTGCTTCAGTACAAGCTGCTCTCCCTCCTGACTGGTGCAGAGTTCCTCCTGTTCCTCTTTAATCTGTGGAGGATCTGGGTCCTCTTGGTCCAGACTGGAGTTCCTCTCCTGAATACAGAGCTGCTGGTCAACGGGAACCTCCTCCTCCTTACAGACATGTTGCTGTGGGAGCTCTGGAGGGACAGAGAACAAAAGCAATCCATCTTATTCTCAGGTGCGTTACTGTAGAAATGATTGGGGCCGTAACTTCCGGTGAGGTAGCGGAAGTAGCAGTAAATAGTTAGTCCCATAGGCTAACCATAGTGGCAAACCGCCAACGGTGCTGTGGAGGTCCTGATCTGCCTCAGAGCTTCACAGATTGTTCATCTCTTCACCGTCTGAAGCAACGGAGTCAATAACGTAGCTAAATAAGCTAGTGTAGGTTATCTGAGGTGACTTCTTCAAGTCGTCCTCCCATCCGTCCATAGTATAGGGCTGAGCTGAGCTGTAATAGATGGTATTCACACATGCTTTACTACATTTATTAATACAATCGCTCAAGGAGAGACGATTAGCGTAGCGTTACTAGGGATGTCACGAGAACCGATACCATCCATCCATCTTCAACCGCTTATCCGGGATCGGGTCGCGGGGGCAACAGCTCCAGCAGGGGACCCCAAACTTCCCTTTCCCGGGCCACATTAACCAGCTCTGACTGGGGGATCCCGAGGCGTTCCCAGGCCAGAGTAGAGATATAATCTCTCCATCTAGTCCTGGGTCTTCCCCGTGGTCTCCTCCCAGCTGGTCGTGCCTGGAACACCTCCCAAGGGAGGCGCCCAGGAGGCATCCGTGCTAGATGCCCGAACCACCTCAACTGGCTCCTTTACCGATACTTCGGTGCCAAAATTCTAAAAAACTGACGGTACTCTTTTTCTACAGTACCGACGGTACCGTACGATGCCTGTAGTGGTCGTTGGTAGGGATGTGTGTGGGATGTGTCTGGCCTCTCCGGTAGAGCTTTGCTGCGGGGCTCCGCTGCGGGGGTCTACTTGGCGCCGCTGCTCTGTGCACACCCGCTGTGACAGCTCCATCCACCTCGCGGCGATTACCTCATTAACATTATAGTTACCTTATGGCATTGAGATTAAACGTGAAATATTGCCAAATAGGTGCGTTTGCTTTTCATTTCGACAACAAATCCTCTGCATCCTGCTCCTACTACTCTGAGCTGACGGACCAGATGCGTTCACGGTCAGTATGTAGTGTCAGACAAATACAACCAGTATGTCTTTAAACCATTATGAGTCATTTAAAAGATCATAGTAGTAGTCCTCACCTCTTCTGTGTAACTTGATCTCGGGTTTCAACACGATATCCAACAGTCTGCGCTGACGATCGATCTCTTCCTCCTGCTCGACGATAGTTTTCTCTAAAACTCTGAATATTTCTTCAGCAGCAGCAGTTAGTCGCTCGTTAACAAACTCTCTCAAAGACTCAACTGAAGACATTGTTGTTTGATCATCAAGTGAAGAGTTACCCGCACTACGACTACAACATCGTCTTCAGCTGACTGAACAAGCAGCATGCAGCTCATGACGCTACTAGTAGTGTTGTTTACTTCCGCTGGGTGTCACACTGGGAAGGTCCGACAGTGGACGTGAGGCAGCTTTTCTTCCCGCCTTCATACCTTGGAGGTCTACAGACCTTGTAGCCTATAGAACATATTTACTGCTATTTATTTATTTATTTATTTTTTTACATAAGTAAATAAACGAAACAAGATTAAATATTTTTACTTTAAAAATATATTTTTTTAAATATAGAAGATAAACATATAAATGTATATACAATAAATGGACCAACTATTGTTATTTTTTGTTTGCAATTGAGTAACTTTAAGAAATTATGAATAAATGTAATATTCAAAGTTTGGTAGCTTATGTCGTATCTTTCCTGCGACAGTGCTGTTGAAGTGATGAGAAAGGATGCTCCGAGGACACTGTTCTTGCTGGTATAATAGAGTTTATTACAAACAAGCAACAAATGTCATAACGGACGTCTAGAGCGTCCGGAGGTCTCAAGTCAAATCTGAAAGTCCTCCACTTCGGGGCTCTCGTGCCCCCTTATATCGGGTTCATGTCAGGCAACATCTGAGCTGAGCGTATGACCATATATGGCTCTGTTATCCTACATGTTTATCTTTCAGCCCCTGGTCTTAGTATGACCATGTGTGTCTCCACGTATGCCCCCCACACATATGTTTACAATTAGGGGCCTCGCTGTCTTGTGCAAGACCTGAAAATATACCACACTTACATTTCAGATTGATTTAGCAACCGTTTTCATCTTTTTATTAACACATCATGTTATAGAGTAGGCTAATACAAACAAATATTTAGAAAAATATATTTTAACTTTAAAAATATATATTTTTTAAAAATATAAAAAATAAACATTTACACTAGTTACATAGTACATATAAATTTGATGCTTTTTTACAATGTACGCTACATTCCACAAAGAATTGAGAAAATTTTTAGAGGTCAAAAACAATCTTTTTATCAATATATCATGTTATAGAGTAGACTAATACAAAAAAACATAGGCTACCAACTGCTGCTGTTGCATTTATTCAAACTTGTGTGTCAGTAGTAAGGATGTACATGTATCATTCCACAAGGACATTTGGAACGTTTTAGTAAACTACAACTGTTTTTTTATTTTTTGTTTAATAGCAGACAATGATTTAGCATGAAAAAACAAAAAAACAAATAAGCAGCGAAGGAAGAAGAATTCAAATTGTTTAAGTAGAAATACCACAGTGTAATTCAGTGCATTCAAAATGTTGAGTAAGAACGGAAATACGAGCAAAACATGTTTAACTGTGAAACTAACACTTTTCCTTGATTTGGGAGATGAAGATTGTTTCAAAGAAATACTGTTTCTAACAGAAATATAAGTAATACATTCAAATGAAGGGAACCTTTATACTAACATATTGACATCTAATTTTTGTGGAAAACATTTTACATTCAGTTACAAAGATGTAGCTATTGCAAAAGTGTATTTCATTCAGTTAGTGAACACCTCTCCACAAGAGATTCACCTCTATGGTTTCTCCTGTGTATATTGACCCTCAGGTGTTTTCTCAAGAATGTGATTTGAGAAAATCTTTTTCCGCACGTGTTGCAATTATGTGGCTCCTGACTTGTGTGGGTTCAAATAGAACACTACTTGTCTGTATTCACTCGTATATGCCTTTTCAATTCAAGCACTACAAAGAATCTTTTCCCACAGGTCTTACGAAGTTACGGCTTCTCACCAGTGTGGATTCTTCTCATGTGGACCAACGAGCTACTATTACGTCTGAAAGCTTTTCCACATGTTTTGCAAGAATATGGCCTTTCACCAGTGTGGGTTCTTATATGACTCTTCAATGTTGATTTCCGAATATATTTTTCCCCGCATGTTTTGCAAGAATATGGCTTCTCACCTGTATGAGTTCTCATGTGGACTGTCAATTCAACATTACGCATGAAATCTTTTCCACATGTTTTACAAGTAAAAGGCTCCTCACCTGTGTGGGTTCTCATGTGGACTGTCAATTGATCATTCAGTCTGAAAGCTTTTCCACCTGTTTTGCAAATGTACGGCTTCTCACCTGTATGGGTTCTCATGTGGACTGTCAAGCTACTATTATGTCCGAAATCTTTCCCACATGTTTTACAAGTAAACGGCTTCTCGCCTGTGTGAGTTCTCATGTGGACTTTCAATACACTACTTTGTATGAAAGCTTTCCCACATGTTTTACAAGTAAACGGCTTCTCGCCTGTGTGAGTTCTCATGTGGACTGTCAATTCACTACTTTGTATGAAAGCTTTCCCACATGTTTTACAAGTATACGGCTTCTCACCTGTATGGGTTCTCATGTGGACTTTCAATACACCTTTACGCATGAAATCTTTTCCACATGTCTTACAAGTAAATGGTTTCTCACCTGTGTGGGTTCTCATATGACTCTTCAATGATGATTTGTGACTGAATCTTTCCCCACATGTTTTGCAAGTAAACGGCTTCTCACCTGTGTGGTTTCTCATGTGGACCATCAAGTTATTATTACATCCGAAATCTTTCCCACATGTTTTACAAGTAAACGGCTTCTCACCTGTGTGGGTTCTCATGTGGACCATTAAGCTACTATTATGTCCGAAATCTTTCCCACATGTTTTACAAGTAAACGGCTTCTCACCTGTGTGGGTTCTCATGTGGACCATTAAGCTACTATTATGTCCGAAATCTTTCCCACATGTTTTACAAGTAAACGGCTTCTCACCTGTGTGGGTTCTCATGTGGACTGTCAAGCTACTATTATGTCCGAAATCTTTCCCACATGTTTTACAAGTAAACGGCTTCTCACCTGTGTGGGTTCTCATGTGGACTGTCAATTTTCCATTCACTCTGAAAGCTTTTCCACATGTTTTGCAAGAATATGGCTTCTCACCTGTGTGGACTCTCATGTGGACCAACAAGCTACTATTACGTCCGAAATCTTTCCCACATGTTTTACAAGTAAACGGCTTCTCACCTGTGTGGATTCTCATGTGGACCAAGAAGTTACTGTTACTACCAAAATCTTTTCCACATGTTTTGCAAGTAAATGGCTTCTCGCCAGTGTGGGTTCTTATATGACTCTTCAATGTTGATGTCCGACTGAATTTTCTCTCACATGTTTTGCAAGAATACGGCTTCTCGCCTGTATGAGTTCTCATGTGGACTGTCAATTCACTACTTTGTATGAAAGCTTTCCCACATGTTTTACAAGTATACGGCTTCTCACCTGTGTGGGTTCTCATGTGTCTCTGCAATTCAAAATTATACTTAAAATCTTTTCCACATGTATCACAGCTGAAAGACTGTTTACCTGTGTTAGTGGTATGGTGAATCTCTAACAAGTTAGAGTTGTTTACATTGTTACTGTGACTTCTGCTTTTGCAATGTCTTTTCTGTGATTTCAGCTCTGCATCTCTAGTTGATCCTGAGTCTCCATGCTCGCCTCCTCTCTGATCTTGGCTCTCAGCTTCATGAGAGATGTGAGAGAAGAGCTGGTGATCACTGTTTGGTACCGATACCACAGAGGTTATAACTGGCATGTTGACAACAGGCTCTTTCTCTGCAGCATTCAAGTAAAGAGTCTGAACTTCACTGTTGTCACCTTCCTCATGAGTAGGAGTCAACATAAAGGAATCAGTCTCCTGCTTCAGTACAAGCTGCTCTCCCTCCTGACTGGTGCAGAGTTCCTCCTGTTCCTCTTTAATCTGTGGAGGATCTGGGTCCTTTTGGTCCAGACTGGAGTTCCTCTCCTGAATACAGAGCTGCTGGTCAACGGGAACCTCCTCCTCCTTACAGACATGTTGCTGTGGGAGCTCTGGAGGGACAGAGAACAAAAGCAATATGATACTAACGTTACTGTGATGAGAGAAAAACAGACATCTGAATCTGAGCAGACAAATACAACCAGTATGTCTTTAAACCATTATGAGTCATTTTGCCCCGTTATTTTAACTTTAAAAATATATATATTTTTAAATATAGAAAATAAACATATACATTTGTTATGTAGTACATATAAGTTTGATGCTTTTCTACTATGTAGGCTACATTCCTCAAGGAATTGAGAAAACTTTTAGAGGTCAAAAACAGTCTGCAGTATAGCTAGGAATTTATTCATCTTGATATTTAAATGTGGAACCTTCCAAAAAGGTACACAAGTTTGATGGTATAATTTACTAAGTAGGCTATTTTCATTTCCAGTGAACATAAGTAAAGACATGTCTCGTCAGAATTGGGCAGAGTAGAGATATACATATAATAAATTGACCAAATATTCTTCTTTTTTGTTGCAAAATGAGCAACTTTTAGAAATTATTCATAAATGCCTTATTCAAAGTTTGGTATTTCAGATTGATTTAGCAACCACTTTTTTTTATTTTTATATTTGTATCAATATATCATGTTTTATAGTAGACTAATACAAAAAAACTTAGGCTACCAACTGCTGCTGTGACATTTATTAGAAAAATAAAAATAAAAAATACAAAAACAAATGAGCAGCGAAAAAAGAAGAATTCAAATTGTTTAAGTAAAAAAGTGTAATTCACAGTGCATTAAAAATGTTGAGTAAGAACGGAAATACGAGAAAAACATGTTCAAACTCAGACAAATCATTATGTACAATGCCCATGTCAGTAACACATAATGACATCATATTTAAATGTTTTGGGATTAAAAGTGGTGAAGAATTACAATATTGCATACATTCTGAGATATTTTGTAAGTGAATATTTTGTCAAAACCAACAACCATCAAGATCACATCATTAACAGCCACTACTGCCCACTCACTGTGAAACTAACACTTTTCCTTGATTTGGGAGATTAAGATTTTTCAAAGAAAAGCTGTTTCTAACAGAAATATAAGGAATACAGTCAAATGAAGGGAACCTTTATACTAACATATTGACATCTCATTTTTGTGGCAAACATTTCACATTCAGTTACAAAGATGTAGCTATTGCAAAAGTGTATTTCATTCAGTTAGTGAACACCTCTCCACAAGAGATTCAACTCTATGGTTTCTCCTGTGTATATTGACCCTCAGGTGTTTTCTCAAGAATGTGATTTGAGAAAATCTTTTTCCGCACGTGTTGCAATTATGTGGCTCCTGACTTGTGTGGGTTCAAATAGAACACTACTTGTCTGTATTCACTCGTATATGCCTTTTCAATTCAAGCACTACAAAGAATCTTTTCCCACAGGTCTTACGAAGTTACGGCTTCTCACCAGTGTGGATTCTTCTCATGTGGACCAACGAGCTACTATTACGTCTGAAAGCTTTTCCACATGTTTTGCAAGAATATGGCCTTTCACCAGTGTGGGTTCTTATATGACTCTTCAATGTTGATTTCCGAATATATTTTTCCCCGCATGTTTTGCAAGAATATGGCTTCTCACCTGTATGAGTTCTCATGTGGACTGTCAATTCAACATTACGCATGAAATCTTTTCCACATGTTTTACAAGTAAAAGGCTCCTCACCTGTGTGGGTTCTCATGTGGACTGTCAATTGATCATTCAGTCTGAAAGCTTTTCCACCTGTTTTGCAAATGTACGGCTTCTCACCTGTATGGGTTCTCATGTGGACTGTCAAGCTACTATTATGTCCGAAATCTTTCCCACATGTTTTACAAGTAAACGGCTTCTCGCCTGTGTGAGTTCTCATGTGGACTTTCAATACACTACTTTGTATGAAAGCTTTCCCACATGTTTTACAAGTAAACGGCTTCTCGCCTGTGTGAGTTCTCATGTGGACTGTCAATTCACTACTTTGTATGAAAGCTTTCCCACATGTTTTACAAGTATACGGCTTCTCACCTGTATGGGTTCTCATGTGGACTTTCAATACACCTTTACGCATGAAATCTTTTCCACATGTCTTACAAGTAAATGGTTTCTCACCTGTGTGGGTTCTCATATGACTCTTCAATGATGATTTGTGACTGAATCTTTCCCCACATGTTTTGCAAGTAAACGGCTTCTCACCTGTGTGGTTTCTCATGTGGACCATCAAGTTATTATTACATCCGAAATCTTTCCCACATGTTTTACAAGTAAACGGCTTCTCACCTGTGTGGGTTCTCATGTGGACCATTAAGCTACTATTATGTCCGAAATCTTTCCCACATGTTTTACAAGTAAACGGCTTCTCACCTGTGTGGGTTCTCATGTGGACCATTAAGCTACTATTATGTCCGAAATCTTTCCCACATGTTTTACAAGTAAACGGCTTCTCACCTGTGTGGGTTCTCATGTGGACTGTCAAGCTACTATTATGTCCGAAATCTTTCCCACATGTTTTACAAGTAAACGGCTTCTCACCTGTGTGGGTTCTCATGTGGACTGTCAATTTTCCATTCACTCTGAAAGCTTTTCCACATGTTTTGCAAGAATATGGCTTCTCACCTGTGTGGACTCTCATGTGGACCAACAAGCTACTATTACGTCCGAAATCTTTCCCACATGTTTTACAAGTAAACGGCTTCTCACCTGTGTGGATTCTCATGTGGACCAAGAAGTTACTGTTACTACCAAAATCTTTTCCACATGTTTTGCAAGTAAATGGCTTCTCGCCAGTGTGGGTTCTTATATGACTCTTCAATGTTGATGTCCGACTGAATTTTCTCTCACATGTTTTGCAAGAATACGGCTTCTCGCCTGTATGAGTTCTCATGTGGACTGTCAATTCACTACTTTGTATGAAAGCTTTCCCACATGTTTTACAAGTATACGGCTTCTCACCTGTGTGGGTTCTCATGTGTCTCTGCAATTCAAAATTATACTTAAAATCTTTTCCACATGTATCACAGCTGAAAGACTGTTTACCTGTGTTAGTGGTATGGTGAATCTCTAACAAGTTAGAGTTGTTTACATTGTTACTGTGACTTCTGCTTTTGCAATGTCTTTTCTGTGATTTCAGCTCTGCATCTCTAGTTGATCCTGAGTCTCCATGCTCGCCTCCTCTCTGATCTTGGCTCTCAGCTTCATGAGAGATGTGAGAGAAGAGCTGGTGATCACTGTTTGGTACCGATACCACAGAGGTTATAACTGGCATGTTGACAACAGGCTCTTTCTCTGCAGCATTCAAGTAAAGAGTCTGAACTTCACTGTTGTCACCTTCCTCATGAGTAGGAGTCAACATAAAGGAATCAGTCTCCTGCTTCAGTACAAGCTGCTCTCCCTCCTGACTGGTGCAGAGTTCCTCCTGTTCCTCTTTAATCTGTGGAGGATCTGGGTCCTTTTGGTCCAGACTGGAGTTCCTCTCCTGAATACAGAGCTGCTGGTCAACGGGAACCTCCTCCTCCTTACAGACATGTTGCTGTGGGAGCTCTGGAGGGACAGAGAACAAAAGCAATATGATACTAACGTTACTGTGATGAGAGAAAAACAGACATCTGAATCTGAGCAGACAAATACAACCAGTATGTCTTTAAACCATTATGAGTCATTTTGCCCCGTTATTTTAACTTTAAAAATATATATATTTTTAAATATAGAAAATAAACATATACATTTGTTATGTAGTACATATAAGTTTGATGCTTTTCTACTATGTAGGCTACATTCCTCAAGGAATTGAGAAAACTTTTAGAGGTCAAAAACAGTCTGCAGTATAGCTAGGAATTTATTCATCTTGATATTTAAATGTGGAACCTTCCAAAAAGGTACACAAGTTTGATGGTATAATTTACTAAGTAGGCTATTTTCATTTCCAGTGAACATAAGTAAAGACATGTCTCGTCAGAATTGGGCAGAGTAGAGATATACATATAATAAATTGACCAAATATTCTTCTTTTTTGTTGCAAAATGAGCAACTTTTAGAAATTATTCATAAATGCCTTATTCAAAGTTTGGTATTTCAGATTGATTTAGCAACCACTTTTTTTTATTTTTATATTTGTATCAATATATCATGTTTTATAGTAGACTAATACAAAAAAACTTAGGCTACCAACTGCTGCTGTGACATTTATTAGAAAAATAAAAATAAAAAATACAAAAACAAATGAGCAGCGAAAAAAGAAGAATTCAAATTGTTTAAGTAAAAAAGTGTAATTCACAGTGCATTAAAAATGTTGAGTAAGAACGGAAATACGAGAAAAACATGTTCAAACTCAGACAAATCATTATGTACAATGCCCATGTCAGTAACACATAATGACATCATATTTAAATGTTTTGGGATTAAAAGTGGTGAAGAATTACAATATTGCATACATTCTGAGATATTTTGTAAGTGAATATTTTGTCAAAACCAACAACCATCAAGATCACATCATTAACAGCCACTACTGCCCACTCACTGTGAAACTAACACTTTTCCTTGATTTGGGAGATTAAGATTTTTCAAAGAAAAGCTGTTTCTAACAGAAATATAAGGAATACAGTCAAATGAAGGGAACCTTTATACTAACATATTGACATCTCATTTTTGTGGCAAACATTTCACATTCAGTTACAAAGATGTAGCTATTGCAAAAGTGTATTTCATTCAGTTAGTGAACACCTCTCCACAAGAGATTCAACTCTATGGTTTCTCCTGTGTATATTGACCCTCAGGTGTTTTCTCAAGAATGGGATTTGAGAAAATCTTTTTCCAAAAGTGTTGCAGTTATGTGGCTCCTGACTTGTGTGGGTTCAAATAGAAAACTACTTGTCTGTATGCACTCGTATATGCCTTTTAAATTCAAACACTACAAAGAATCGTTTCCCACAGGTCTTACGAAGTTACGGCTTCTCACCAGTGTGGATTCTTCTCATGTGGACCATCAAGTTACCATTACATACAAAACCTTTCCCACATGTTTTGCAAATAAACGGCTTCTCACCTGTGTGGGTTCTCATGTGGACTGTCAATGATGATGCCTGACTGAAATCTTTCCCACATGTTTTGCAAGAATATGGCTTCTCGCCTGTATGGGTTCTCATGTGGACCAACAAGATATTGTTATGTCCGAAATCTTTTCCACATGTTTTGCAAGAATATGGCTTCTCACCAATGTGGGTTCTTATATGACTCTTCAATGATGAAGTCTGACTGAATGTTTTCCCACATGTTTCGCAAGAATATGGCTTCTCGCCTGTATGGACTCTCATGTGGACTGTCAATTGACTAGTTTGTATGAAACCTTTTCCACATGTTTTACAAGTAAATGGCTTCTCGCCTGTGTGGGTTTGTATATGACTCTTCAATGTTGATGGCCGACTGAATTTTTTCTCACATGTTTTGCAAGAATACGGCTTCTCACCTGTGTGGGTTCTCATGTGTCTCTGCAATTTTAACTTAAACTTAAATTCTTTCCCACATGTGTCACATTTGAAAGACTGTTTACCTGTGTTAGTGGTACGGTGAATCTCTAACAAGTTAGAGTTCTTTACATTGTTACTGTGACTTCTGCTTTTGCGATGTTTTTTCTGTGATTTCGGCTCTGCATCTCTAGTTGATCCTGAGTCTCCATGCTCGCCTCCTCTCTGATCTTGGCTCTCAGCTTCATGAGAGATGTGAGAGAAGAGCTGGTGGTCACTGTTTGGTACCGATACCACAGAAGTTATAACTGGCATGTTGACAACAGACTCTTTCTCTGCAGCATTCAAGTAAAGAGTCTGAACTTCACTGTTGTCAGCTTCCTCATGAGTAGGAGTCAACATAAAGGAATCAGTCTCCTGCTTCAGTACAAGCTGCTCTCCCTCCTGACTGGTGCAGAGTTCCTCCTGTTCATCTTTAATCTGTGGAGGATCTGGGTCCTCTTGGTCCAGACTGGAGTTCCTCTCCTGAATACAGAGCTGCTGGTCAACGGGAACCTCCTCCTCCTTACAGACATGTTGCTGTGGGAGCTCTGGAGGGACAGAGAACAAAAGCAATATGATACTAACGTTACTGTGATGAGAGAAAAACGGACATCTGAGCAGACAAATACAACCAGTATATCTTTAAACCATTATGTACGTAGCCCCCCTAGACTCCTAGGAGAACATTTTTATCATCTCCTTCCCCCGAGTTAGGTATCTCGTTCCCCCGAGTTAGGTATCTCGTTCCCCCGAGTTAGGTATCTCGTTCCCCCGAGTTAGGTATCTCGTTCCCTCGAGTTAGGTATCTCGTTCCCCCGAGTTAGGTATCTCGTTCCCTCGAGTTACTTCATAGAGCACTTCTTCCAATCATTCCTGACTGTCCACACATTGCTGATGTACAGAGCCCCCCTAGATGATTTACTTCGATAAAGTGGGAAAGATATTGACATATTCAAACTTCCTGGGTCAATAACTCATAACAGAAACATTGTTTAAACACAAACAGCGTCTCTTTCTAGTAAGGTAGACAACGAGCTACAACCTCATTTTAATCAACACATAACGTTGGTCTCTATGCGCAGCCGGCGGTGAGACGAGTGGTCAGGGACCTTCTACAAAATGCAACGCCGAAAAGAGAAAACTATTCAATAACTTCAGTATTATGCAGTGTAGTACCACCAAAATCACTTCACACATCAATGGCCTCTTCCTGATTATACTTATTAAACTAATTAAAACATTTTGATGCACTAAACTTTATAGAAGTGAAGTTATTGAATATTTTTCCCATTTAAAATTCACCAAAATTATGCAAAAGCATATTTTTATATCGAGAATTGTGTAAATTTACTGGTATTGGTATCGACTACTAGATTTCTGGTACCGTGACATCCCTATACTTGGACGCATAAACACCTTTAACACTTACAAAACACTTGTCCAGGATATTGTCTTTTCTGGTCTGGTCCTTAACATACTGTTGGAACCCAGGTAACACGGTCTCCAGGTACCCCAGGTAACACGGTCTCCAGGTAACCCAGGTAACACAGTCTCCAGGTAACACTGTTTCAAGTCCCCCACCACTACTGCAAGTAGCCAACAACCAGTAGCCTCTCATCATGGAGTCATACTGCCCATCTTTATAAAGATCATAGTAGTAGTCCTCACCTCTCCTGTGTAACTTGATCTCTTTATAAAGATCATAGTAGTAGTCCTCACCTCTTCTGTGTAACTTGATCTCTTTATAAAGATCATAGTAGTAGTCCTCACCTCTCCTGTGTAACTTGATCTCTTTATAAAGATCATAGTAGTAGTCCTCACCTCTTCTGTGTAACTTGATCTCTTTATAAAGATCATAGTAGTAGTCCTCACCTCTCCTGTGTAACTTGATCTCTTTATAAAGATCATAGTAGTAGTCCTCACCTCTCCTGTGTAACTTGATCTCGGGTTTCAACACGATATCCAACAGTCTGCGCTGACGATCGATCTCTTCCTCCTGCTCGACGATAGTTTTCTCTAAAACTCTGAATATTTCTTCAGCAGCAGCAGTTAGTCGCTTGTTAACAAACTCTCTCAAAGACTCAACTGAAGACATTGTTGTTTGATCATCAAGTGAAGAGTTACCCGCACTACGACTACAACATTGTCTTCAGCTGACTGAACAAGCAGCATGCAGCTCATGACGCTACTAGTAGTGTTGTTTACTTCTGCTGGGTGTCACACTGGGAAGGTCCGACAGTGGACGTGAGGCAGCTTTTCTTCCCGCCTTCATACCTTGGAGGTCTACAGACCTTGTAGCCTATAGAACATATTTACTGCTATTTATTTTATTTTTATTTTTTTACATAAGTAAATAAACGAAACAAGATTAAATATTTTTACTTTAAAAATATATTTTTTTAAATATAGAAAATAAACATATAAATGTATATACAATAAATGGACCAACTATTGTTATTTTTTGTTTGCAATTGAGTAACTTTAAGAAATTATGAATAAATCTCGTTCCCCCGAGTTAGGTATCTCGTTCCCCCGAGTTAGGTATCTCGTTCCCCCGAGTTAGGTATCTCGTTCCCCCGAGTTAGGTATCTCGTTCCCCCGAGTTAGGTATCTCGTTCCCTCGAGTTAGGTATCTCGTTCCCTCGAGTTACTTCATAGAGCACTTCTTCCAATCATTCCTGACTGTTGAAGGAACTGGCCTTCTACCTCCGAGAGGTCAAGGCCCAGTTACGTGCTGGTTAATCTTGTATGACAAAGAGATTTTCCAAACAGACGGGTCAAAGCATAATAATACAATTTATTCCGAACAATTAATGTTGCATAAGTAAAATAAAAGAGTATACAGATATCTTGATCCAGTCTACGTGTCCCTGACAACATACAGTGCATGGGTCAGTTCGCGAAGTCTGAACCCCGAGCTATCCCTGATCCAGCCTATTCATAGTTTACACAATATTAATGTTCATGAGTTATGGCACGTGATGTTTTTGCTGCATATCTTCTTCTTTGTTTCTCCTTCTGACTCCTTTCTCTCTTTGACCTTGCAAAAGAACAGAACGTACATCCTCCCTGTCCTCGCAAACACTTCATGCACAACAAATCCAACAATCAGGTTATTGCAGGTCATTGTAAGCACTTTTGTACATAATAAATCCAACAGACCCTCTTTTGAACTTAACTAAGTTCACCTACAGATATATTTATTATAAGCATAGATAATGTTACGAACAGATGTATTAATTATAAGCATCATCACACAACCTCTTCAGGGTCAGCATCTTCACTATCCCCCACCATTTCCAGGAGACCCTGTCTCTCAGCTTGGAACATGGCCATCTGATAAGAAGGAGGTGCATCCGGATGCTTTCGTTGCACAGCAGAAATAATCACACGCTCAGTGAGGTGGCGAATACATGGAATACAGCAACAACCACATAATACTAAGCATGCACACACAGCAAGGATTGAGGAGAATAGAGATACCACCATGGACTTCCATTTCCCAAAGGTACGGTCTAACCAGTCGTTAATGGGGCTGTTGATACCTGAGTCATCGTGCATGGATTCAGACAGTGTCCGGAGCCCCTCTAGCGCCTTAGTTACAGTCCCGTCTGGCGCTGTATTGTTAGGGATGAAAATACAACATGAGTCTTGGAACATTGAGCATACACCGCCTTTCTCTGCCAGCAGCATATCTAATGCCATTCTATTTTGGATCACCATCAGTGACGTAGGAGCCATTTGTTCAGCTAGTCCGGCAATTGCATCTCGGGTTAGATTAGTCAAACGGAGAACATTATAGTGGATGTAGTTAATGCGGTCAACATTTTTGTTAGGAGTGATAGGGATCAGAGCACTTATTATAGGTATGTTTTCAAAACCTGCAGCTATTTGGTCAGCTAGTTTATATTCATTAGGGGAGCTACCTCATTACATCATTCTTTATAATCTTGGTTTAGCCTTCCCCCCCTTGTAGCCCACACCTTCCACCCTGCTTCTGAGTGAAAGCATTGTCTATTGTTAAAGAGTTACTTGTGATTAGCTATTTTTAGCAGAGTGCAGAGGCGAGGATGATAAGTAATGTATCTAAACTAGTACAGTCTGTGCTTTCCCAGGTTATTCAGATTTATCTGAGTACACAAATTCTACACAAGGGTCATGGTATTTTCTCTCACATTCCCTCCTTTTATCATGAATAACTAAAATGGTAACTGAAAACACGAAAATACATGATGAATTGCATTAAGATAGTAATATGAAATGAAAACATTTAAAATACATGACAAATCACATTAAGAAAGTTTGTACAGAAGAACGAGGACAAGAGAGGTAAACACAAATGCTACAGCAAACGCCACTAGCAGTTTGCCGCACTGCATGATGCTTCTAGTTTGTTTTCCTGTGCGCAACTGAAAAACTTTTATCCGGGTGGTCCTATTTTATACTGGTTTGGGAAAGGAAGTGAAACTTCTCTCTGGTGGATTCTCCCCACCCCTGGTTTCTCTTTTTATCTATTTTTAGCATTTATTCTAAGCAACAAGTTTTAATACAATGTGATATATAATGTTTTTCAAAAACCACCTAGATGAGTCCACCTAAACAACCATGTTAGCCTGATTTAACTGTAAATACAGGCAAGACCTTGTAACCTTCTTTCCCTTATGTGTATCTCATCACAGTCACAGTTTATACAGTATATGAAAAATAAAAAATATACGTGACCCTCTTTTCACGTAGCCTGGGCTCCTTGTGGGGCTGCCTCCTCTACTGCTTCAGGTCCTGTCCTGCTGCTGGAGCACTGTGTTAGGTGCCACCAGTTGAGTCCTTTTCCTGCAAGCTGCACAGCTGTTGCAGTTCTGGCCAGAACCTTGTGTGGGCCTGTCCAACGTGGCTCCGACCACTTCCTCTTTAACACCTTCAACCAAAGGTGTTCCGGGGTCCGGGGTCAGGTCCTGGAACGTCCTCTGTGACAGGGGTGACAGGTTTGTCACCTGTATAGAAGAGAGCTGACACAAGAGCATTAACCTTCAAATAGTATGGTCTGTAACCGAGGTCAGGAAGGGGAGAGGGGTTTTGGGACGGCCCTGGGAAAGGTCGGCCACACGTAAGCTCAAATGGTGTGAGTCCTGTTATTGTGGATGATACACAGTGCCAAATTTGTGTTGTAGTCCCAGAGCCTTTTCAACAGATTGCAGGTCTTTATTTTTGAAATGTGAACCATTATCTGACCTGATCAATTTAGGAAACCCATGTTTCGGAATGTACTCATTCACCAGACATTTAATGACTGATTTTGCGTCCTCTTTTCCCGTAGGGTAGGCCTCAACCCAACGTGAAAATGCGTCCACAATTACTAGGAGGAATCTTTTCCCCCCAGCCCTTATTCCCATATCTGTGAAATCAATAAAGATTTCCTGTCCCGGGGCAGTGGGAGAAGGATGTTTTCCTGCCCTAGGAGTGATGGTAGGTCTGATGTTACATGTACTACATACGTCACACTTAGTCAAGAAGTCAGTTATAGTAGCATGTTTCCGGGGAATCCACCAGTGGCGGAGATCTCGTAACATCTGTTTGTGGCTTTTATGGTCAAGTCCATGAGTCTGAGTCAGTATTGAGGACATCCAACAGGGGGGCATAACTATTTGATCTCCGTTATACCATATACCATCAAACTGTTCTATAGCTCCCTTATCTTCCCAGATGGTTCGTTCTGCTGCTGTGGCCGATTCTTGAGCTTGTATAATGGAGAAATCAGTTATCTCAGAACCGAGATCTGCTGTGGTCATGACCATCATAGTAGGTAAATACCCTGCCGCCTTTTTAGCAGCTGCATATCTGACACAGGGGCTGGCTCTCTGTTCTTGTGTGTCTAGCAAAATGCTACAATAGTACAATACGTTCCTAGCTCCTCTGTGTTTCTGATATAAGACACCATGGGCTGTACTAAGCTGCTCTGAGACATCCAGATGGAATGGTTGAGAGTAATCTGGGAGAGCGAGTGCTGCGGCCTCTGCCATTTCCTGCTTGAGGTGGATAAACACCTCCTCGGCCTCTGTAGACCATTCTAGCTCAGCGGTGAGATTTCTCATTCCAGCCATGGTTACCATTTGTCTGAGTAACTGAGTGTCGCCTGCATAGTTAGGGATGTATTGTCTTGAATACCCAGTCAGCCCTAAGAATGATAACATCTCTTTTACTGTTTGTGGTTTCGGATGGTGGAGTATTGAGTCACGATGAGCTGGAGACATTGCAGTGCCCTTTGCTGACACCATTCTACCTAGGAACGAAACTTGTGCGCGACAACACTGAAGTTTTTCCTTTGAGACTTTGTAACCGTAGTTATGTAACCTCAATAACAATGCATGAGTTAGTGACAGGCATACCTCAGCCGAGGGTGCGGCCACTAACAAGTCATCTACATATTGTACAATAAAACACCCCTCAGGGAGTTCAAGGCCGGCTAAGTGAGTTCTCAAAGTTTCATTAAAAATAGAGGGGGAGAGTATAAACCCCTGTGGTAACACATTATATGTCAGCCTTTGGCCTTCATATGTAAATGAGAAAATGTCCTGTAAATGATCTGCTAAGGGCAGGCAAAAGAAGGCGTTAGCCAAATCTATACATGTGAAAGATGTATGGGCTCGGGTGAGCATCGAGAGAGCAGAGTGGGGGTTCGGTACTGGTGTAACAGGAGTCAAAACCAGCTCATTGATGGCTCTTAAATCATGAGCCATTCTGTATGAGCCGGAAGGTTTGATTACTGGCAAAATGGGAGTGTTCCACTGAGAGTAAGATTTTCTTAATACCCCTGCCTTTATCAGTCCTTCAATCGTAGGGGAGATACCCTGGGCTGCTTCCACTTTATGCTTATACTGAGGTCTCCAGATAGGGCAGTAAGTATTCATCTCGAAAGTTACCGGTTCCATGCTGCACCTGCCAACATCAAAGGGGCCGTAGACCACAGTGAGGAAGGGAGAGCTGCCAACATGGAAGTGGCTCCTTCACCATCTAACATCTCCCTACCGTGGTGGCGTGTTAGTAACTCATGTTTGCAAATACCTGACACTGCATTGTAAAAGGAGAGTCTATATATGTTAGAGGATGGTGAGATTGAAACCCCCAAAAGGGAAGTGGGAACCCAGTCTGTCAGAGCGACTGCTGCCTTAACCATGGGGCCTAAGTCTTTAGCCTGATGTTTTGGAGCTATGGCTAGGGACACATGGGGAACAGCTTCTTCTGACATGCGATACCATTGTTCTTGTGCTGGGGTTAGTTTTACTGCGGCTGCTACTCCTGCTGGTGCTATATAAACATCTCTTACTCCTATCCCCCAGGTTGTATCTAACAGATTCTGTTGGAACTCATCTTGATACGTAAGATCATTATTTCTGTCATAATTCAGAGTGCAGTGGGGAGGATCGGGAACAGGGAGGTAAGGGTGTAGAGCCCTAATCCATGGTTGCCACATGTTGTAAAAGTCAATCAGAGGGTTTCTGTCGGCTAGCAGGGTCCAATATATGTCTGCACAGGGTGGTGGGGCATCAGGTGAGGTATCAGGACTCAACATGCACATGCGAACAGCACTGGAGGGGGAGGAGCACACCATTTCTTCTCCTCCGGGGAAACTCACTATCACAGCTTCTGGTGAACAATGTACAGAAGCCCCCAGTGCTGCCAAAACATCTCTTCCCAGGAGATCACGTGGACAATCAGGTGCATACAAAAAGGGGTGCTCCATCACCTGTCTCCCAAGCCGGACAGGAAGGGGAACAGTAAAAGGCAGTCTTTGTTTAGTGCCGGAAAATCCCAAAACGGAAACATAGTGAGAGGAAAGGGAACACAGAGGTTCAGCTAAGGTGGAGTAACGTGCTCCCGTATCCACCATGAACCATCTTCGTTTTCCGTTCACTGTCAACTGGAGACAGGGCTCTGCCAGCCCCTGTCCCTCCATCTCCGTCGGGCACCCCTATGGGAACATTCCTGGTGTATATGGACCAGGTGGAGGTCCCTGCGCAGAGTACCCGCTGTATGCCTGCATTGGAGCTAGCTGTTGGTTTGGTGGAGTCTGTATTGTTGGCTGATATGACTGCTGTGGAGGCCCTCTCATCTGCTGTTGTTGTTTCTGAGGACAGTCACGTGCCCAGTGATCCGGGCTTCCGCAGATGAAACAACTGCCTCCTCTTGGTTGGGCATACCCCCTCCCCCTGCCTCCTCCTCCTCTCCCTCTGCCTCTATTCCGGCCTTCATGATAAGGGGGCTGCTGATATGGGGCAGCTTGGTAAGGAACATGATACTGGGGTTGATACATAGCCTGTGGCGGGCCCTGCAGTGGATAAGGATTCTGTGGCGGGGCTGGAGCTGGTGTTACAATTTGAGCCATCTGGGTATCTTTCTCTTTCCCTCCCTTTTTCTTATCTGTTGCACGAGTCCGTGCATCTGCCAACTGTAATTTAGTCAACTGAGCTACCATCTCTTTTAATGACTCATTTTCCTCTTCCTCCTCCTTGGTTTCTGCATCCTGATGATGGCAGAAATGTGTTTCCCATCTTGATGATTTTGCCCCTGCCATATCTGGATTCTCTTGCATCTTTCTCTTAACTCCTTCCGGAGCATGTTTTAACAGAGCTATTCTGAACAGAGACTGCTGTGATTCTTTATCTGGGTTCACCCCCGTAGCCCCCGCCCACTCTGTCTTTGCTCTTTCTATGAACGTGCGTCCACTCTCCCCGTTCTTAATCTTAAACACCAAGCTGTGGAGCTTACCCGCTGGTATGGGATACTTTTGTCTAATAGCATTACCGAAGGAGGTAGCATAGGGGTTAAAGTTCCAAAGTACCACCTAACACTTGAAACAATGGTGCCATAACTTCGTTTGTATAATCACTGTCCTGTGGGGTTGGTACCGGACTAAGGGTAGGAGGAGGATAAGGAGGGGGGTCGGGATGTGAGCCAGGTGGGTACTGCTGATGGAGGGACATGTCATGTGGCGGCTGGCTAGTATGTGGGTTTGGTGGTGGGGGTGCGCTAGGACTGGGTGAGGGTTTCACTAGTGGTTTTGCTTCAGCGGTTTTTGCGTGGGTGGCTTTCGTCTGGCTGCCTAAGGCTGATAGTGCAGCCATCTGTATCACATTATATTTTACCAATTTACTTGCCAACTCGTCTTCTTTCTTCCTCAATTTCCTCCTTACAAACATATGTCCCTTTTCTTTGTCTTGTCACTGGCATGAATTTGGCTTCACTTCCCGTGGCTGGAAAATGCCCTTCCTTCACTGTCATGTTATACCACTCATCTAGGTCTTGAGTCTCTTTATTTCTAGTCTTAGGATCAAATGTACAGATTACATTGGTCCTGACTTTAACCCATTGCTGTCCAAATGATAAACGGGGAGGCCCACAGCCACCCCGTTCCTCACAGTCTTTGTCAAATTCTCCGTCCATTCTGTCCAGTACTATTTCACACAGGTTTATTCAGTTTATGACAGTAACTAGATTCAGAGTAAATGGGTCGCTATGCCCCTCGCTGTGATCCTACCAACATAAGCTTCTACTGGACACTTTGATGTTCCAGCGATGTTGGCCCAGTATCAACAGTAAGTTTTAATTTTCCTCTGAATACTAGTTATTAATGTACACTCATACAGGCGTTATTTTTACACGCTACTAAAAAGGGCAGCTTTCCTCCTCCCAGTTTTCACTAAAAGGGCAGCTTTAATCCTTCCAGTTTTCGTTACTAAAAGGGCAGCTTTCCTCCTCCCAGTTTTCACTAAAAGGGCAGCTTTAATCCTTACAGTTTTATACGCCACTAAAAGGGCAGCTTTCCTCCTCTTAGTTTTACACGCTACTAAAAGGGCAGCTTTCCTCCTCCCAGTTTTCACTAAAAGGGCAGCTTTAATCCTTATAGTTTTACACGCTACTAAAAGGGCAGCTTTAATCCTTCCAGTTGTTACCAAAAGGGCAGCTTTCCTCCTTTCAGTTCCACCAAAAGGGCAGCTTTCCTCCTTTCAGTTCCACCAAAAGGGCAGCTTTCCTCCCTTCAGTTTTACCAAAGGGGCAGCTTTCCTCCTTTCAGTTTCACTAAAAGGGCAGCTTTAATCCTTTAAGCTTCACTAAAGGGCAGCTTTTCCTCCTTCCAGTTTTTACTAAAAGTCTTTACTTCTGCAACATCCATCACTACAAAGGAGATTCAGCACGACAAGAGAGATAATTTAGAGTAAGCCAATATGCAGAGTTCGATACAACAGGTTCTGCTCACCTTTAAGATTTCAGGGATCCCTTTCTCTCTCTCGCCGGTCTGTCCGTCCCTTGGACACGCTTCTCAATGCCGAAGATAACGTCGGGGTCACCAATTGAAGGAACTGGCCTTCTACCTCCGAGAGGTCAAGGCCCAGTTACGTGCTGGTTAATCTTGTATGACAAAGAGATTTTCCAAACAGACGGGTCAAAGCATAATAATACAATTTATTCCGAACAATTAATGTTGCATAAGTAAAATAAAAGAGTATACAGATATCTGGATCCAGTCTACGTGTCCCTGACAACATACAGTGCATGGGTCAGTTCGCGAAGTCTGAACCCCGAGCTATCCCTGATCCAGCCTATTCATAGTTTACACAATATTAATATTCATGAGTTATGGCACGTGATGTTTTTGCTGCATATCTTCTTCTTTGTTTCTCCTTCTGACTCCTTTCTCTCTTTGACCTTGCAAAAGAACAGAACGTACATCCTCCCTGTCCTCGCAAACACTTCATGCACAACAAATCCAACAATCAGGTTATTGCAGGTCATTGTAAGCACTTTTGTACATAATAAATCCAACACTGTCCACACATTGCTGATGTACAGAGCCCCCCTAGATGATTTACTTCGATAAAGTGGGAAAGATATTGACAGATTCAAACTTCCTGGATCAATAACTCATAACAGAAACATTGTTTAAACACAAACAGCGTCTCTTTCTAGTAAGGTAGACAACGAGCTACAACCTAATTTTAATCAACACATAACGTTGGTCTCTATGCGCAGCCGGCGGTGAGACAAGTGGTCAGGGACCTTCTACAAAATGCAACGCCGAAAAGAGAAAACTATTCAATAACTTCAGTATTATGCAGTGTAGTACCACCAAAATCACTTCACACATCAATGGCCTCTTCCTGATTATACTTATTAAACTAATTAAAACATTTTGATGCACTAAACTTTATAAAAGTGAAGTTATTGAATATTTTTCCCATTTAAAATTCACCAAAATTATGCAAAAGCATATTTTTATATCGAGAATTGTGTAAATTTACTGGTATTGATATCGACTACTAGATTTCTGGTACCGTGACATCCCTATACTTGGACGCATAAACACCTTTAACACTTACAAAACACTTGTCCAGGATATTGTCTTTTCTGGTCTGGTCCTTAACATACTGTTGGAACCCAGGTAACACAGTCTACAGGTAACACAGTCTCCAGGTAACCCAGGTAACCCAGTCTCCAGGTAACACTGTTTCAAGTCCCCCACCACGACTGCAAGTAGCCAACAACCAGTAGCCTCTCATCATGGAGTCATACTGCCCATCTTTATAAAGATCATAGTAGTAGTCCTCACCTCTCCTGTGTAACTTGATCTCTTTATAAAGATCATAGTAGTAGTCCTCACCTCTCCTGTGTAACTTGATCTCGGGTTTCAACACGATATCCAACAGTCTGCGCTGACGATCGATCTCTTCCTCCTGCTCGACGATAGTTTTCTCTAAAACTCTGAATATTTCTTCAGCAGCAGCAGTTAGTCGCTCGTTAACAAACTCTCTCAAAGACTCAACTGAAGACATTGTTGTTTGATCATCAAGTGAAGAGTTACCCGCACTACGACTACAACATCGTCTTCAGCTGACTGAACAAGCAGCATGCAGCTCATGACGCTACTAGTAGTGTTGTTTACTTCCGCTGGGTGTCACACTGGGAAGGTCCGACAGTGGACGTGAGGCAGCTTTTTTTCCCGCCTTCATACCTTGGAGGTCTACAGACCTTGTAGCCTATAGAACATATTTACTGCTATTTTTTATTTATTTTATTTTTATACATAAGTAAATAAACGAAACAAGATTAAATATTTTTACTTTAAAAATATTTTTTTAAAGGGAGTATTTGTAACTTTCAGAAATGCTTCTTAACAGCGACACCTGTGGCCGTGAAATCAACGAAAGTCACCGTCGAGCTTGCGCTTGCTCGCTCTAAATATACCTGAACGAGCATCGCTCAAAACAGTGAGGCGACACACGCCAGCTAAAAGCACAATATCACTCTATATTTCAGCTGCTTGGCAGTAATGTTAGCTGACCAGACGAAGGTCTCTCCATGAACATGATTTAGATCTGGTCCTAGTGTTGGCTTTTCTTGCCTAAGTGCAGGCTGATGCAGCGGGGCTCTGCAGCGTGTCTCCTCTGCTCTCTCCGCCCGCAGCCAGAGAGAGCAGAGGAGACACCAGCACCCAGTCGGTAACGAGAGGGTAACATAACTCTCTGAAGAGCAACGTCACTTCACAAGACACGGGAAAGCTCTGTCGGTCTGGAGGAACTGCAGAATTTATTTCTGCACAAACGTCCCCTGTGCATTCACTAGATATTCTCAGAGCTAAACTGTTCTGCAGTGTGTAGTGAGCGCGCGTTCACGTCTAGAGGTGGAGCGAGACAGCGAGGACGCGCGCGCATTCTGAGTGAAGGAGAGCATGCAGCGGAGACGAGGCTCCAGCCACACGCGAGCGCGCAAATGCGAACGCGCATGTGTGACGACCCGCTACATTTATGCGCGTACAAAGTTACAAATAGTCCCTTTAAATATAGAAAATAAACATATAAATTTATATACAATAAATGGTCCAACTATTGAGGATAAATAAAGTTGTCTGAACTGAACTGAACTGAACTGAACTGAACTCATTCAAAGTTTGGTAGCCTACATTTCAGATTGATTTAGCAACCGTTTTCATCTTTGTATTAATACATCATGTTATAGGCCAATACAAAAAACATAGGCTACCAATTGCTGCTGTGGTATTTATTCAAACTTGTGTATTTAACATCAGTAGTAGGGATGTACATATATCATCATCAATCCACCGGCCACTTCCAACGCTGCATGTTCAAACCCAGAATTTGACCTTTGACCTCTAAAGCCTCACTAATTTGACTCACAATGGCTTCATATTTGTGTACAGATTAAAGAAAATGAACGTAAGAGAGGTATAGAGGTGTTCAAAGTATTTCTCTAGTGTTGACATTCAGGTAGGATATGTGCTGCTTTACATAATTCACCTACATACATTTTTTATTAACTTTTATGATATTGTTTATTATAATAAAAAAATTAAACCTAATTACCAGTAAATAATGCTAATATTAAAAATAATCACGAGCCCCTCAGTCACAAAGGTCACATGCTTTTTACTGCAAAATATAATTGTAACTGAGCAGACAAATACAACGAGTATGTCTTTAAACCATTATTTAAAGATTTATATTCATAAATGTCTTATTCAAAGTTTGGTATTTCAGATTGATTTAGCAACCATTGTTTTTAAAAAAAATCTTTTTATCAATATATCATGTTATAGAGTAGACTAATACAAAAAAACATAGGCTACCAACTGCTGCTGTGGCATTTATTCAAACTTGTGTGTCAGTAGTAAGGATGTACATGTATCATTCCACAAGGACATTTGGAACGTTTTAGTAAACTACAACTGTTTTTTTATTTTTGTTTAATAGCAGACAATGATTTAGCATGAAAAAACAAAAAACAAATAAGCAGCAAAGGAAGAAGAATTCAAATTGTTTAAGTAGAAATACCACAGTGTAATTCACAGTGCATTCAAAATGTTGAGTAAGAACGGAAATACGAGCAAAACATGTTTAACTGTGAAACTAACACTTTTCCTTGATTTGGTAGATTAAGATTGTTTCAAAGAAATACTGTTTCTAACAGAAATATAAGTAATACAGTCAAATGAAGGGAACCTTTATACTAACATATTGACATCTCATTTTTGTGGAAAACATTTTACATTCAGTTACAAAGATGTAACTATTGCAAAAGTGTATTTCATTCAGTTAGTGAACACCTCTCCACAAGAGATTCACCTCTATGGTTTCTCCTGTGTATATTGACCCTCAGGTGTTTTCTCAAGAATGTGATTTGAGAAAATCTTTTTCCGCACGTGTTGCAATTATGTGGCTCCTGACTTGTGTGGGTTCAAATAGAAAACTACTTGTCTGTATTCACTCGTATATGCCTTTTTAATTCAAGCACTACAAAGAATATTTTCCCACAGGTCTTACGAAGTTACGGCTTCTCACCAGTGTGGATTCTTCTAATGTGGACCATCAAGTTACTATTATGTCCGAAATCTTTCCCACATGTTTTACAAGTAAACGGCTTCTCACCTGTGTGGGTTCTCATGTGGACCAACAAGCTACTATTACGTCCGAAAGCTTTTCCACATGTTTTGCAAGAATATGGCCTTTCACCAGTGTGGGTTCTTATATGACTCTTCAATGTTGATTTCCGAATATATTTTTCCCCACATGTTTTGCAAGAATATGGCTTCTCACCTGTATGAGTTCTCATGTGGACTGTCAAATCTCTATTTTGTTTGAAATCTTTCTCACATGTTTTACAAGTATATGGCTTCTCACCTGTATGGGTTCTCATGTGGACTTTTAATACACCTTTACGCATGAAATATTTTCCACATGTCTTACAAGTAACCGGGTTCTCACCTGTGTGGGTTCTAATGTGTCTCTGCAATTTAAAATTATACTTAAAATCTTTTCCACATGTGTCACAGCTGAAAGACTGTTTACCTGTGTTAGTGGTATGGTGAATGTCTAACAAGTTAAAGTTGTTTACATTGTTAATGTGACTTCTGCTTTTGTGAAGTCTTTTCTGTGATTTCGGCTCTATATCTCTAGTTGATCCTGGGTCTCCATGCTCGCCTCCTCTCTGATCTTGGCTCACAGCTTCATGAGAGATGTGAGAGAAGAGCTGGTGATCACTGTTAGGTACCGATACCACAGAGGTTATAACTGGCATGTTGACAACAGACTGTTTCTCTGCAGCATTCAAGTAAAGAGTCTGATCTTCACTGTGGTCACCTTCCTCATGAGTAGGAGTCAACATAAAGGTCTCAGTCTCCTGCTTCAGTACAAGCTGCTCTCCCTCCTGACTGGTGCAGAGTACCTCCTGTTCCTCTTTAATCTGTGGAGGATCTGGGTCCTCTTGGTCCAGACTGGAGTTCCTCTCCTGAATACAGAGCATCTGGTCAACGGGAACCTCCTCCTCCTTACAGACATGTTGCTGTGGGAGCTCTGGAGGGACAGAGAACAAAAGCAATATGATACTAACGTTACTGTGATGAGAGAAAAACAGACATCTGAGCAGACAAATACAACCAGTATATCTTTAAACCATTATGAGTCATTTTGCCCCGTTATTTTAACTTTAAAAATATATTTTTTGGAAAATAAACATATATATTTGTTATATAGTACATATAAGTTTGATGCTTTTCAACTATGTAGGCTACATTCCTCGAGGAATTGAGAAAACTTTTAGAGGTCAAAAACAGTCTGCAGTATGGCTAGAAATTTATTAGGGCCCGAGCACCGACAACGCCAGGCCAGCAAAGGCCCTATTGAAACTGTAGCGTTTCTTATTAGGACCCGAGCACCGACAACGTCGGGCCAGCGAAGGCCCTATTGAAACTAGCGTTTTTTAGGGCCCGAGCACCGACAACGTCGGGCCAGCGAAGGCCCTATTGAAACTGTAAGGATTATTAGGGCCCGACCACCGACAACGTCGGGCCAGCGAAGGCCCAATTGAAACTGTAGCGTTTATTAGGGCCCGAGCACTGACAACATGGGACCAGCGAAGGCCCTATTGAAACTGAAGCGTTTTTAGGGCCCGAGCACTGACAACGTCGGACCAGCGAAGGCCCTATTGAAACTGTAGCGTTTATTAGGGCCCAAGCACCGACAACGTCGGGCCAGCGAAGGCCCTATTGAAACTGTAGCGTTTATTAGGGCCCGAGCACCGACAACGTCGGGCCAGCGAAGGCCCTACTGAAACTGTAGCGTTTATTATTATTAGGGCCCGAGCACTGACAAAGTCGGGTCAGAGGACCTATTGTTCTTCAAATGATTATTATTATTATTAGGGCCCGAGCACCGACAAAGTCGGGTCCGAGGACCTATTGTTCTTCAAATGATTATTATTATTATTCTATTATGTCTTTGAGGGTAAAAATGAGGTGCTTGGGATACTAAACGCTTTTTGAAATTTTGCACACGTGTCAGACGTGCGTGAAATAGATATCTGATATGGGTTTCGTGCTCGGGTGTGGCAAATTGGCTCGCTAGCGCCCCCTATTGAGTAGCCCCGACACGTTTCACCTAGATTTATGAAATTTGGTAGGTATATGTACCATAATGAGACGTAAATAAAAGCCTCTTGGAGGTATACCGTAAACCCAACAGGAAGTCGGCCATCTTGAATTTTATGGCGTTTTTTTACCATTTCCAGGCGCTGTACTTTAACGAACTCCTCCTAGAGATTTAACCCGATCAACTTCAAATTTGGTCAGTAGTATCTTAAGACCTTTGGGATGAAAAGCTATCCAAAGATCCAAAAGTTATCGAACTATGTTGCTGTGGCGTGGCGGCGAAAAAGCGCCTTTCGCCAAGAAACAGGAAGTTGTTGTAACTTTGTCGTACATTAACCTATATGCTCTAAATTTCTCATGCCTGATAAAGGTCCCTGTCTGACGACATCCACATGCAAATTTTGGCTCGCAGTCATAGCGCCACCTAGTGGTAACAGGATATATCATGTTTTACACGTTGATGTACTCTGCCTCAGAAATGAATCACATCTACCTCAAATTTGGTCAGAAAAGCCTTAAGACCTCGATGATGTTTCCTTTCGAAAATCGTAAGTTTCTATCAAATGGCAGCTTAGTGGTGGCATGGCGAATTTTGATGAGTCGCCATGACACAGGAGGCTGTTGTTACTTGACTTTACATAGTCCGATCTGCCCCAAATTTCACAAGCTGGATAATAGTCCAGGCCTGAAGACATATATGTGCCATTATGAGTGAAAGTCATAGCGCCCCCTACAGGAAACAGGAAATGGTTGTATACTGCAACCAACCCTCATAGAAGTGCCTTTAAAGGACGCCCCGCATGTTCTCAACAGGTCATATCCAGCGCCACACGCTCCAAAGAGTAAATAAACTCTAACTGTTGCCTACGATGTCCGACTTTCATGGGAATGCACGACAGCAGGTATCCCGACGTGCGCGTTCCCCCGACGTGTGCGCGGGAGCGAGGGCCCGTTCATCGCTGCTCGCAGCTTTAATTAGGGCCCGAGCACGAAAGTGCCAGGACCCCAACGGTGTCCTGGCACGAAGTGCGAGGAAACCTATTGTTTTTCTAAAGATTATTATTATTAGGGCCCGAGCACGAAAGTGCCAGGACCCAACGGCGTCCTGGCACGAAAGTGCAAGGAAACCTATTGTTTTTCTAAAGATTATTATTATTAGGGCCCGAGCACGAAAGTGCCAGGACCCCAACGGTGTCCTGGCACGAAAGTGCAAGGAAACCTATTGTTTTTGTAAGTATTATTATTATTTTTCCGCTGGAATATCGCGTTTTTGGGACCTTTTCCATCCCCAAAAACTCATGAAAAGTGGAATATGCATCAGAACTGGTGGGAAATTCAAAGTTCTGTATTGATTGGGCTCGGGTGTCGCCAGCGGGCGAGATAGCGCCCCCTAATGTAGGCAGTTTTTCAGGGAAAGTTTCTTCGATCTTCACGAAATTCAAGTATGTAATTGCATACGTCTTGAAGTTCGTGTGAAATATTTTTGAGATTTTTTCGGCCAACAGGAAGTCAGCCAACTTGGATTTCCTGCGTGATTTTAAAATTTACGAACACATCTTTGAAGACTTTAGGATGCACAAAAACTCATGAAACTTTACACGCACATCCAAACTCATAATTACTTTGATTTAGTGGTGAAATTTTGCTTGGGCATGGCATGTTGGCTCTCTAGCGCCCCCTTATGTCTTTTAGGTTTTGAACATACCTTGAGGTACTCGAAAACTCATGAAACTTGGCAAAATGATGGACACCTGTGAACTTTATGTAAATGTACAGTTATTGGGTTCAGCATGTTTAGCCAGCTCTCTAGCGCCCCCTAACGCGTGGAAGGCCGTAGTTTGGTCAAAGTTGATCCTATATTCATGAAATTTGGTATGCATATCCCACTCATCATTGGAAACATATTCCTCATCGGGTTTCATTAGCTCCGCCCACCCGGAAGTCGGCCATATTGGATTTTGTGCGTTTTTCATGTATTTTATGCATACTTTTACGAACTCCTCCTAGAGAGTTTATCGGATCCGCGTCAAATTTGGGTGGTATAACCCTCAAACTACCGTGATGCTAAATTGCGAAGAAATATTTGATCGCTCGAACGGTGATGTCATACGTCATGTGCAAAGACGCCATTTTGTCTCTTTTTAGGTATGGAACTTTGCGATACTCCTCCTAGAGGATACAAGCGATCCATCTCAAAGTCGGGCAGCAGAATCTCAACACCTTCATGATGCTAAATTGCGAAACTTTTGTATTTATGCTAAACGGCGTTGTTGTGGCGGCGCGGCGAATTCTGATGTTTCGCCATGACACAGGATGCTGTTGTAACTTGACTTTACATAGTCCGATCTGCCCCAAACTTCACAAGCTGGATAATAGTCCAGCCCTGAAGACATATATGTAACATTATGAGTGAAAGTCATAGCGCCCCCTACAGGAAACAGGAAGTTGTTGTAAATTGTCTATACATTGTCCAATCTTCCCCAAATTTGACATATTTTATAAGAGTCCAGGCCTGAAGACATATACGTGGTATTATGACTGAAAGTCATAGCGCCACCTACTGACAACAGGAAATGGTCGTATACTGCCAGCCACCCTCATAGAAGTGCTTTAAAGGACGCCCCACATGTTCTCAACAGTTCATTTCCAGCGCCACATGCTCCAAGTAGAATATTCACTCTAACTGTTGCGTGCAGTTTCCGACTTTCACGGGAATGAACGACAGCGGGTACCCCGACGTGCACGTTCCCCAGACGTGCCCGCGGGGGCGAGGGCCCGTTCATCGCTGCTTGCAGCTTTAATTAGGGCCCGAGCACGAAAGTGCCAGGACCCCAACGGTGTCCTGGCACGAAGTGCGAGGAAACCTATTGTTTTTCTAAAGATTATTATTATTAGGGCCCGAGCACGAAAGTGCCAGGACCCAACGGCGTCCTGGCACGAAAGTGCAAGAAAACCTATTGTTTTTCTAAAGATTATTATTATTAGGGCCCGAGCACGAAAGTGCCAGGACCCCAACGGTGTCCTGGCACGAAGTGCGAGGAAACCTATTGTTTTTCTAAAGATTATTATTATTATTATTAGGGCCCGAGCACGAAAGTGCCAGGACCCAACGGCGTCCTGGCACGAATTTTCGTGCGAGGAAACCTATTGTTTTTCTAAAGATTATTATTATTATTATTAGGGCCCGAGCACGAAAGTGCCAGGACCCAACGGCGTCCTGGCACGAATTTTCGTGCGAGGAAACCTATTGTTTTTCTAAAGATTATTATTAGGGCCCGAGCACGAAAGTGCCAGGACCCAACGGTGTCCTGGCACGAAGTGCAAGGAACCTATTGTTTTTCTGCAGAGAGCACGAAAGTGCCAGGACCCAACGGTGTCCTGGCACGAAGTGCAAGGAACCTATTGTTTTTCTGCAGATTATTATTAGGGCCCGAGCACGAAAGTGCCAGGACCCAACGGTGTCCTGGCACGAAGTGCAAGGAACCTATTACGGTGTCCTGGCACGAAGTGCAAGGAACCTATTGTTTTTCTGCAGATTATTAGGGCCCGAGCACGAAAGTGCCAGGACCCAACGGTGTCCTGGCACGAAGTGCAAGGAACCTATTGTTTTTCTGCAGATTATTAGGGCCCGAGCACGAAAGTGCCAGGACCCAACGGTGTCCTGGCACGAAGTGCAAGGAACCTATTGTTTTTCTGCAGATTATTCTTTTTCTGCTGGAATATCGCGTTTTTGACGACCTTAGCCATCCCCAAAACTCACGAAAAGTGGAGTATGCGTCAGAACTGGTGGGAAATTCAATGTTCTGGAGTGACTGGGCTCGGGTGTCTCCAGGGGGCTCCATAGCGCCCCCTAACGTACGCAGTTTTTCAGAGAAAGTTTCTTCGATCTTCACGAAATTCAAGTATGTCATTGCTCACGCCCTCATACCTGGATTAAATGATTTTGAGATTTTTTCGGCAAACAGGAAGTCAGCCATGTTGGACTTCCTGCGTGATTTTAGAATTTACGAACGCATATTTGAAGACTTTAGGATGCACAAAAATGTATGAAACTTTACACGCACATCCAAACTAGTAATTACTTAATTTTAGTGGTGAAATTTTGCTTGGGCGTGGCATGTTGGCTCTCTAGCGCCCCCTTATGTCTTTCAGATTTTGAACATACCTTTAGGTACTCGAAAACTCATGAAATTTGGCAAAATGATAGACACCTGTGAACTTTATGTAACTGCATAGCCATTAGGCTCAGTGTGTTTTTATTCGGCTCTATAGCGCCCCCTAACGCGTTGAAATTTTAACTTTGTCAAAGTTGATCCGATAATCATGAAATTTGGTATGCATATCCCACTCATCATTTGAAACATATTCCTCATTGGGTTTCATTAGCTCCGCCCACCCGGAAGTCGGCCATATTGGATTTCATGTCACTTTTAGCGTTTTATAGGCCGCGTACTTTAACGAACTCCTCCTACAGATTTAATCAGATCGATTTGAAATTTGGTCAGGACCATCTTAAGACCTTGAGGATGAAAAGTTATTAAAATCGTGAGTTTTCACTTAACGAGCGGACCGTGGCGTGGCGTCCATTTTGAGCCATTCGCCATGAAACAGGCAGTTATTGTAACTCAACTGTACATAGTCCGATCTGCCCCAAATCTCTCAGGTATGATGGTGGTACAGTCTTGAGGACATGTATATGAAAAATTATACTCATAGCCCCGCCCTAAGACGTTAGCCCCGCCCCCTTTCATATCTCATGAACCGTTTATAGTAGAGTCTTGTGGGATGTGTCATATCACTCAGCAGAGAGTGGGTTAACCCTAACTCAACTGTACATAGTTCGATCTGCCCCAAATTATCATTTGAAACATATTCCTCATTGGGTTTTGTGGTATATTTTCAGGTCTGATGCCGGACTGAGAGGCCCCTAATTGTAAACATATGTGAAAGAAGTAGGGCAAAGGCCAGGGGCTGAAAGATAAACATGTAGGAGATACCTAAGACATGAGTTCATATCTTAGCTCGGTGATTGGAGGGCCTGAACCCGATATAAGGTGGTCGGGGGCCCCCAAGCTGCAGGACTTTCATATTCGACTGGAGGCCTCCGGACTGCTCGAGACGTCCGTATGACATGTGTGGCTTGTTTGTAATAAACTCTATTTTACCAGCAAGAACAGTGTCCTCGGAGCTTCCTTCATCATCACTTCAACAGCACGGTCGCAGAAAAGATACGACATAATTTGGCGTCACGAGACAGGATCGGAGGTGACCATCAGCACAACTTCACAGAACGGTGAGATCACTCATTGAATGCTGGTCATTAATTGGGGCTGTTATGTGGAGTTGTTTGGACACACCGTAAATTAAGAACCTTCTGGTTATAGACATGTACTGTTGATTTGATGTTTAAAGTGAGGCTCCGTGCTAAATTTAATGAAAAAAGGGGGAATGAATAGAGAAAAGATATAAAGGGAAGAAAAGAAGTATGAGAAATACAAGGAATAGTTTAGAATAGCTTTATGGTAACGATAAGGTGGTTAAAAAGTATCGTGCAGGATTAATGAAGAGGGGCCCTAAACTTCTTAACGGTAAGACGCATGCATATTAGCCACTGCGTAACGATGGCTCTGACATAGTCCGGAATTAACTTAGAAAGACAAAATTGGGAAACCTGGATCCAGGTAATTTGAATAAATAAATGTAAAGAGTGTTAAGAGAGATAAGGAAATAAAGGAAATAAAGGAAATAAAGGAAATGATCATATGACAAGCCGCAAATCGGATAGGATAGAGCCCTCAGGTGAGGAGCATTGTAGTATGGGCCAAATTAAAACCTGAAACAACATCTGATGGTCAGTTAATAACTGGAGAGTGTAGAATCACAATTCGATTGACAGTTACCACTCTGACGCTGTTGACGAACGGTGATTCAAGAAGTAACTTCTCGTCGAAAATTTTACATCTCATGGGTAGCAGAAATTTACGAGAAAAAAGTAAGGAAATAGCGGCAGAAAGCATGCATAGGAATATATCTAAAAGTTCAAGTGAAGAAAATGTGGGTGCGTGTTTACTTTGGGATGGAAGGGTGCAGTTGAGAAAAATGGGTGTGCGTTGGAGTCTGGATGTATGTGCGTTGGAGTTTTGGAGTGAAAAAAAAAAAAAAAAAAAAGGTGGGGGTGTGTTTACTTTGAGGGGAGCAGAAGGGAAAAATGTGGGTGCGTAAATGTGTGTGTGACATTTGGCTGCTGATGGAGTCCAGATGTGGGCCATAAAATGGTTAGAAGACTAATGATATATTGTGTAAACCAATGAGCTTCTTGCCTTTTTCTAAGAAGACTGTTGAATTGAATAATGTAGTGTGTAAAACCATGAGCTTCTTATAAAAGACTAAAACATGAGCTCTTCTTAAAAGGGACGTTATATAATAATTAAAGCTGTTAAAGCACAAAATGAACTTCTCTAAGAAGGGTAGTGATTGAAACCTCTCTCTCTCTCTCTCTCTCTCTTCCCAAAATTCCTTTCGATGACCCTTTCTTGGGAGATACAGAAAATTCCTTTGCCATTTGAACTGTTTGGTCCAGTGGGATTCTTTAATGTTTAGATAAGGGGTTTAAGTTAGGAATATAATGTATGATGCTGTTAAAGGGACCTATGGGTTCACAAGAGACTAAATCATTGCCTGTTCCTTGTCTGTTATGTCATTTATGGTGAGTGAGAATTGAGACGGGAGACAAGGCAGAGGGCCGGCACATCACGGAGGGGGGATTGCTGACGTCGACTTGGAAGGCTTTCCAGGTCAATCTACTAAAAAGGCCGGTACAACTTATACACAAACTCTTTAACAAAAACAAAACCTGCATTTCCATATGTGTGTGTGTTCTCAGTCATAAGCAATATTGATGGTACACATATGGACCTGCTTTCATTTATTAAGCCTAAGAGGAAACTGACCTGCTCAGTTAGGAGAAAATAAATAAATGAATTAATAGAAAACTTGGCAACGGATTGATCAGTGAATGCATTTGATTAATTAATGGCATATGATTGTTGAGTCTAACCTCTACTGACAATTACAGATGTTCATGTATGTTATGGTGCGTAGTTTGTCTGATCTGTGATGTGGTGGACATTCAAGGTGGTGACTGTTTGAAGATTTGAGCTGAATATTGATTGATTAGATGACTGGTTAATTTGTTGATTAATTGAGGAGTTGGATAATTGGATAAATTGTTGATTGACTGATTGGCTAGTTGATCAATTGGTTAATTGGATAATTGGTTAACTGATTGGTTGGATAATCGGATAAATTGTTGATTGACTGATTGGTTAGTTGATTGATTGGTTAATTGGTTGATTTGAGAATTGGTTAATTGATTGATTGGTTAATTGGTTGATTGGTTGATTGGTTAATTGATTGATTGGTTAATTGATTGATTGGTTAATTGGTTAATTGGTTAATTGGTTAATTGGTTAATTGGTCAATTGGTTAATTGGTCAATTGGTTAATTGGTTAATTGGATAATTGGTTAATTGATTAATTGGGTAATTGGATTTAAAAAAAAAAAAAAAAAAAAAAAAAAAAAAAAAAAAAAAGGGGGGAAGTAATCTAAATAAGCCTTGAGTAGTTTTTAATTTCAGCAATTACTTCTTAAAGTACAATAACGGAACATAAGGAAGCCGTTATAATGGGGAAGAAGAACACTAAAAATCCGAAAGTAATCACTCCTGTTGAGATAGTACAGAAGAATAATCCTTTAATTAGGGGCATCGCAAACATTGCAAAAATATCGGAAAAATGGCACAAACGCTGGCCTGAAATTGACCAACCATGGCCAATAGAGGGGACGCTTAACCCAGATGTAATTAGAATAATGCTAGTACTTGTATCGACATACAAAGCCGAGCAAAAGAAGGGAAAAAAGGGGATAAAACGCAAAGAGAAGAGGCAAGTGGAGCTTGGCATTCTCCAGTTATTTGAAGATGAGGGACAGAAACTGATCAAAGCTGCAAACGATAAGAGGGATAAAGTTGAAGAAGAAATAAAACAAAACACAGAACAAACAGAAAAACTAAGGAAAGACACCAATTCATCGTTCTCACACATGAACCCTGTGATGGGACCACCACCCTATGAGGTAAAGACGATGGCTAAGAAAATCTATCCTCAAATCCCGGTGATCAGTCAGGAAGGTGACTACCGTATCAGAAACGAGGAGGACAGAATAATAGAAACAGGACGAGCGGAGACAACTATAACGATGTATCCAAGATCCAAAAGTAAGAGTAAAACAAAGTTTGGGTCTAGGAGGCAAAAGCGGGACCATGGAAACGAGAGTGACCAAAGCGATCAGGAAGGGTGCAGAGGAGGATATGACCCTGAAGTCAGGCGGATGTTGGCAAGAGCGGAAATAAGAGGAAATGATAACTCTGATGACAGTGAGGATGAAGAGGGCCAGGAAGAGGGCCATGAAGAGGATGCACGGAAAACTATGAGAGAAATCGAAAGAAGCATAGAGGAATGCTTTTCATGCTTGGATAGAAGTCCCAGCCCTGATCGCCAAGGAACGTTGGAAGAACAATTGGAGGAACTGTATAGACAGAAAAAAGAGTTACAGAAGAAGAGCTCCCCAAAACCAGCTATGAGATATGCATTGCGCTCAAGAAACAAGAAGGAGACTGGAAAAATCTGTCCAGTCATTATCCGAGGACGGAAGTTGGAGTACAAGCCTTGGCAGAATACAGATATGTCAAACATACGTGAAAAGTTACCTACTCTTGAAGATGGAGCACATCCTTGGATTTCGAAGTTGGAAGAAATCACAGTGGGAGAGCAACTGGCCATGGGAGATATAAAGAGACTCTTGGCCTGCCTCATTGGAATTCACGCTATGGAAGATATTCTACAGAAAGCTGGACTTAATCGATATGTGGGAACTGCTGTGAATGATTCAGAGCTGTTTGCTGCAAGTAGAGGCCCAGTGTGCAGGGCGCTGAAAGACACATTTCCGACAAACGTACATCCTGACAATATTTTTATTGATCCACTGGGACATGAGGAAAACCCGAGGGCCTATGTGTCGAGAGTTCATCAAGTGTGGAGAAGTATCACAGGAAATGACCCGGATTTGAATCAAATGGAGCAGTCGATTTTGCGAACCAGAATACAGAAGGGGTTGCCCCTGCCAGTGAGAAGCAAATTGGCAGAGGTGGTTGGTCTTGGAAGCATGGCAAAGAGGGTTTATACGGATCATATAGCCCACCAGGTGGAGCTGTATAGGAAAAAGGAACATGATCAAAAAGACCAGGACCAAGAGACCCTCAGGAAACTTAATCAAATACAACTGACGGATAACAAGAGGATGGAGAAGAAGCAGGCTCTGGTTATGCAGAATCAGGCTCCACTAAATCAAATAGTACCACTACCACAGCCGAACCAGGTTCAGCTCCAAGCGTTCCAGCCACCGCCGGTGGTTCCAGTTGTCACCTACCCACAGCCAGCCTTTGATCAAGCGCAGCCCTGGAGAGGAAGAGATCAAAGAAATTTCGGAAGAGGAGGAAGGTTTAATCCAAACTTTCAACAGCAATCAACCGGATGTTATACTTGTGGACAACAAGGCCATTTCGCTCGCGAGTGCAACAGGCCCGGAGGAAACATCAGAGGAGGATTCAGGGGAGGATTCAGGGGCCAATCAAGGTCACCCAGAGGACCGGTGAACCCTTACAGGGGCCCGGAACCTGGTTACTAGGGGTGCCCGGAAGACTCGAGAGGGGGGTGTCAGCTGGTAGTATCAGGGCCGGAGGAAGATCCAACAATAGAGGTAAAAGTAAATAATCGTCCAGTGGAAGTGATGGCGGACAGCGGAGCTGCTTTTACCTGTATTCGGCCTGAAGATGCTATACATCTCCCCATGTCTGATCAATTGATTCGGACAATCGGGTTCGAGGGAGTAAAACAGCTAGTTCCTCTCACTAAACCAATCGAGATCAGCTATAAAAAGAAGAAGATTACGTTACCCATATTGGTATCAGAACATACACCTATTGCGCTTTTGGGAAGAGATGCTATGTGTAAATTGGGGTGTACAATAAAATGCACGCCAGACGGCTGTCTGGTGGAAATGCCGAACGAGAGGGTTCACCAATTATTGATGACAACAGAGACTGGAGCGTCGTCAGTATTTTGGATTGGAAATCTCAGTGCAGATTTTTTTGAGCCGGTTAAGTTGTGGGAAAAGTTTATCACCGCAAATATGCCCGACGCAAAGCTTCCAGAGTATCCATTTCACTGCACGCTCCAGTATTTCAATGATGATGCTCAAATAAACGCAGAAGAATGGTTGAGCCGACAACCAAAACAAGTTCAAATAAATTCAGGCTGTATAATTTTGGGACCACAAGGAGCAGCTATGAAAATACACAAAGATGACTATTTGGACAAAGAGTTTGATATCGAGAAGAGTGTCCCACATGTGACCTTGTGGGTGCGTGAAGAACATACCCAGAAGCAAGTGGGAGAAATGATGGCGGAGGCTGAAAAAGCTGTTTTTACACCAGTAACAGAGAACCTTGCCATCTGGACGAGTGAGGATCAGAGATTCATTAAGATTATGATCTCTGCTCAAGGAATAGGACAGCCACAAACCGTGCGAATGACACATGAATCCATCTGCAGTGCTAAGATGGACTCAGACTCAATGAGAGAAGAGATGCTACAACAAGTTCCAGAATGTTTATGGGCTCGGCATAATACGGATATTGGACTTGTGAAGTCAGCTCAACCAGTGAGAGTTGAACTCCGACCAGGAGTCAAACCACCGTGGAAGAACCAGTATCCACTGAGTGAAGAGGCAATCCGAGGAATTGAACCACAGATTGAGGGACTTCTTAAGGCGGGGGTGTTAAAGATAACACAGGATCCCCAGAGCAACACGCCTTTGTTGCCGATAAAGAAGCCAGATGATTCATATCGCCTAACACATGATCTAAGAGCGGTCAATGAAGTGGTGGTTGATTTTCCAGCAGAGGTGCCGGATCCACATACTTTGCTAGCCCAACTTCCGCCAAAAGCGACACATTTCACAGTGTTAGATTTATGTGGTGCGTTTTTCAGTGTTCCACTCAGTAGGGAAAGCCAAGGGTTATTTGGGTTCACGTACAATGGACAATCTTATGAGTATGAGAGACTGCCACAAGGATTCAAACATAGTCCTCACATTTTCAATAAAATAGTGAAAGACGATTTGGAGGGGATAGAGCAGGTACTAAAAAGCAATGTAATTCAATACGTGGACGACATCATCATTTGTTCACCAGATGAGGAGACATGCAAAAAGGACTCAATTAAATTGCTACAAATACTGGCAGAGAAGGGCCACAAGGCCTCTCTGAAGAAACTGCAGTATTGTCAGGAGAAGGTAATCTATTTGGGTCAAACAATAACGCAGGGACACAGAAGCATCTCTGATATTCACGTGGAGGCTATTCGTAAGGCTCCAAAACCCAGAACAGTCCGAGAGATGATGACATTCCTTGGTATTGCAGGATATTCCTCAGCATGGGTTGAGGATTATGCTAGCTTGACGGGGCCTTTAAGAGCTATGATCAAAGATACTGGGAATGCTAAGCTACACTGTAATCTGTCCTGGACACATGATGGCCTTTTGGCATTTGAAACGACAAAAAAGAAGTTGCAAGAGGCTCCGGCGCTAGCAATTCCAGACTACTCTAAGAATTTTGTGTTATATGTATCTACTTCCATTGGGGGTAAATATGCATGTGCAGTTCTTTGTCAACCAACGGGTACGGGTACGAGTCCTCAACCTATTTCGTATTACTCCACGGCTTATTCAGAAGTAGAGCTAGGGTTACCACTGTGTTACAGAGCTATGGTGGGAGTTTCTCTAATGTACAATAAAGCATCATCTGTAACAATGGGTTATCCAGTGACAATTCTTACACATCATAGTCTAAGAAATCTTTTGAACTATGGTAAGAACAACTTGACCATGTCTAGGCTCAGAGACTATCATAGGCTCTTAGAGCAGGAAGATGTTACCCTAGCAAGGTGTGTTACGGTAAATCCAGCAGAGAATTTGCCAACTCCAGAAGACGGTGAGCCACACGATTGTGTTCAAGAAGCAGAGAAATACTCTAGGCTTAGATCAGATTTACAAGCTCTCCCATTGCATGTGGTAGACCTGGAGTATTGGACTGATGGGTCTTGTTATCGTGTGGGCGATAAATTAAGGGCCGGCTATGCGATAGTAAAAGCCCAAGGAACTGGATTTACAGTTGAGAAGGCTGAAGAGATACCACAGCCTGCATCTGCACAACTTGCTGAGCTGGTGGGGCTAACTGAAGCATGTTTGTTGGCAGAAGGGAAGCGAGTGACGATATACACTGACTCTGCATATGCACATAATGTGTGCCACTTGTTTGGAGCAGTGTGGAAGAACCGAGGGTTTAAGAAAACGGATGGTTCGCCGATACAGCATCACGCCCAGATCATGAAATTGTTGCATGCTATGATGAAGCCTAAAGAAATAGCAATAGCTAAATGTGCGGCACATAAGAAGGATGCGTCAAGGGTTTCACAAGGGAACAGAGCGGCTGATGAAGCTGCAAAAACAGTCACTGGAGCAGATAAACTGGGCAAAGTTCTCCTCGTCACGCATGAAGTGAACTTGGAAGACAAAATTACACTCAAAGATGTGATTTTAATGCAGGAAGCTGCTCCTGAAATGGACAAACAGTTGTGGCTAGACCGAGGTGCCACCCGAGATTCTACTGGACTTTGGAGAACTCATGAGGGGCTGGTACTATCACCTCCAGACCTGTTGGGTCTGATGATTCAGGAGGCGCATGGCTTAGCTCACGTTGCAAGGGGGGAAGTGAAGAGAAAGATCACGAAAGAGTATGGTTTTTGGGCACCATGTTTGCTTGAACAGATTGATTATGTCATAGGCAGGTGTACTATCTGTCTGAAAAACAATGTTCGGAGGGGAGTGCCGGTTCCTCCTGGCCACATCCCAACTCCAAGAGGTCCTATGCGGGAACTAGTTATAGACTATGTTGACATGATAAAACCGATTGAAGGGAAAAGGTACATGCTAGTCGTGGTGGACAGATTTTCACGATGGCCTGAGGCCTGTCCAACAAAACGAAAGGATGCTCAATCGGTTGCCAAGTTCTTATGCAGAGAGGTCATAAGCAGGTGGGGACTTCCAGATCGAATATCCTCAGACAATGGGAAAGAGTTTGTGGATAAGACGGTGAAATTGATTTTGCAAAAACTAGGAATCAAACAGCGTCTTGGGGCAATCTATAGCCCACGTAGTCAAGGAATCTGCGAGAGAATGAATGGTGTTCTGAAAAATCGTATTGTCAAAATATGCCAGCACACGGGGTTAAACTGGATTGCAGCACTTCCATTGGCGTTAATGGTATGTCGCTCTAGTGAGCTCCGCGATTTACACATGACACCTCATGAGTTGGTTACAGGAAGACTGATGCCAACGCCTTGTCTGCGGACAAGTGGTAAAGGTCCAAGTTTGGCCCTTTTGGAAGATGAAATGCAAACGTATGTCACATACATGGTTAATCTACATAAAAGAATATCCACATATGTGTCTGACAGGCAAACTAAGGAGGAGGTGCAGGAGAAGCTCGATGCGCAAAAAAGGATCACAGTGCAACCTGGAGACACGGTGTACGTGAAGGTGTTTAGACGGAAGTGGTATAACGAACGCCGTGAGGGACCGTTTGAAGTGGTTCGCAGTACTGGAACCGCGGTCCAGGTTAAGGGGTCTCCAACTTGGTATCATTTATCGCACTGCGTCAAAGCACCCAGAGAAGAGGTACAACCCACACAGAGTCGAGATGACTCTGTGGAACAAAATGAGGGAGAACAGGCAGCCGAAGGGCAGATGCATGAAAATCCCCAGAGTCAGAATTCAGAAGGAGAGATCACCCAGGTTGTGGACAATGTTGATGTTTCTGTACACATTCCTGATGATGCCAGAAATGACTCGGCAGTTGATGGACAGGACAGAAGATTTAGAGACATTGTCTTTCAACATGTCCCAGACCCAGCAGGGCCTATTTCAGTTGCCTGCAAAGCGCCAGAGATATCAAAGGGCGGTGACTCCGCTGCAGGACAACCCAGGGATCCAGCCAGACCAAGGAGCCCGAGACCAGTTAGGAGAAGAGTCAAACCAGACCGTTATTAGAACCAGGGTTGAAGTAACCTTGGGACAGTCAGTTAGGCTTCCATGTCAGTGTACAGAAGAAAACAGTGGTAAAGGGAAACTCAGAGTTCAGTGGGAAGATAACCATGGTAAGATCCTAGATCTGTCAGAGACAGTACCATTAGGGAAGTATACATTAGTTAATGACAAAAGGAGAGTGAAGGTTGAGGGAGACTGTAGTCTCTATGTATATAAGCCTCAACAGGAAGATCAAGGTGATTACAGGTGTTCTTTTTACGATCGACATATTGGAAGTGAGCTGTCCGAGCTAGGATTTGGAGTTCGCGTGGTGTCTCTAGTAATACTAGGGGGGAATAAGAGTATAGATTCACAAGAGGTTGGGGAAACAAGAGAATTGACAACGATGACATCAACTCTCCAGACGAAAGCTGGACAGAGGGAAGAGAAATCTACTCCTTCAATGGCAAAAGCTATTGAAAGTATAAATGCGTCACATGTAACTACAAAGGCGCCTCAGGTGATATCTATAACGTCACCTCATTTGAGTACTGTGATCAGAGCTAGGGTAGGAGGAACAGCTTACCTTCCTTGTCAGTGTGGGAGATGGAATAATGGAGGGAACTTGTTTCCCAAATGGGAAAATAGTCGTGGTGAAGATTTGTTGTTGACAAGACCGGACGATGACGTTGTGCCTCGTGGTCAGAGGAAGTATATTTTGTTTAATGAGGTTAGGTGGATAAAAATTAAAGATGATTGTTCCCTTGTCCTGCGTAACGTTACTCGGGAAGACGAAGGAGAATACATGTGTTCTTATGAAGATCCGGAGTTTAAATTTGTTCCATATCAAAATTATTGGATCACAGGTCGTGTGACTCGTAGAGTGTCACTCCTGATAAAAGATTTGGGGCCTATTGGAGTTTCTAGGGGTACTAAAGAAGTTCAGAAACAATTTACTACAGTAACCACTCCAAAGGTGATTAGTACACAGATAAAGCTTGTTACATTAGTTCCAAAAACAACTAAGAATGTTCATACACCGACTCTGGCTACTACTCTAATTATGACTTCAAAGGGGATGAATGTTACAACAGTGACGACATCCGTGGCATCTACGACATTTGTAAATACAACGCAGACATCTAATATGACATCTTGGACCTTTAAGGATGTGGTTAATTTAGTCGAGAAGCAAGTGTCAAAAATAGAGCCTAGAGTGAACAGAAGCAATGACATTGTTGAAGTTAGAGAACAGAGGATAGAAGAAAAGGATGTAGAGTCATCTACGTCCAGCTCAGAGGCTGCTACTTTAAAATTGAAATCAATAAATAATGATAATGCTTCCAATCAGAGTACTGCCTTGGCGGTAATATTAACGCCTAGGAAATTGGAGAATGGGACACAGACACTTGATAAAGTATCCTTGAAAGTGAAAGAGATGGTAAATGAGAGACGGAAGTCTATGTTGGAGATGGGGATTAGTGTGGGTAGTAGGAAGGAGATTGAGGAAGTGAAGGTTGGAAATTCATCTGAGACTGTTCAGAGGAATATTTTAGATATGGGAAAGGAGTTTGTTGACTCAGATCAGATATCACAGGAGATGTTTGAACAGAACCATGTATTGCAGAAGAGAGACACTAAATGGAAGGCATTTGGGTTTGATCCTTCAGTGTTACAAATCGCAGACCCGTGGGCAGGTAGGAACTTATGGTTTCAGCAAGTAACCCACTCCGTAAGATCGGTTGTGAAAACGGATGGTCCGTATCTGGTGAAAATCCGATCGCCAAGCTCATGGCCTTCGATTTTAGAGACTATACCAGAACCACTAACCACTATGTGTCAAAATTATGCATTATCATGGCTCTTGTATCAACAGCAATCATCAGTGGATAAAGTGATGGCTTTAGCAATGAACCTTTTTAAGCCTAGATTGACTTGTTCTTGGGTGGCAGGTTTACCATATGTAAATATACGTGATCAGCATGAAGATATCAGAACAGCGGTCCCTGATATAATGGAGGTGACAGCAGTGGGAGCTACCAGCTGTTTTTGTTCAAATACAACTCATGAAGGGCCGGGAACGTTTATGGGGTTATCAAAGTGTGATAAATATATGATGGACTTGGGTAAAATGGAACGTGGGAATAGTAATGATTCGTATGAAGCGTCTTTTCAGGCATCACAACACAAAAAGAAGACAATTTTGAGGGTACATAACCAGATATTGCCAGGGAATGTGACTATAGGGAATTTCAAGGATATTTGGTGGGTCTGTGGTAATAAGGCATACATATTTCTACCATATGGGTGGACAGGATGCTGTTATATGTCACTGTTGAAACTTCCATATGAGGTTCTTACTATCCAGAAGGGAGTAGGGACAGAGGGGGTCCAATCTGATGTCGCTTCAAGTAGTAGGAGAAAACGTGAGTTGGCACAGTTTCACAAGTTGGAATCCTTCCATTGGAGAATAAGTTTAGGAGAGAAGTGGGGTATAGGATTTTTTCCATGGTATGGTGTGACGTTCTTGGCAGATCACATCGACAACATTACATACACCTTACAGGGCTTTGCAAACGAAACTATAAGAGGTTTCGAATTGTTGTCAAACACCCAGAGAAGTCACAGACTGACGTTGCTGAAACATGACATGGCTCTTGATTATATTTTGGCCAAACAAGGGGGCTTATGTGTTGCTTTAAATTTAACAGGAGATGCTTGCTACACTTTGATTCCCGATAGTTCTGATAATATGACTAGTGTCATAGGGGCATTGAAGCTCATAAGAGATGCGTTTGGCCCATCAGAAGACGCGGGATGGTCTGCAAATGCTTGGTTGCGGGATAAATTGGGGCCACTAGGAGCAGTGTTAGTTCAGGTTTTGGTAGCGCTCGTTCTGTCGTTGTGCGTGATGTTTTGTTTTTGCACGATGTTGTTGACCTTTGCAAAGGCCATGATAATTAAATGGGTTGGAGTTGTGCTGCCCGGCGATCAAACGTTGATGCCATTATTACACGAAGCTGACACGGACGTGGAAGAGGATGACGCAATGAAGATCGAAGTGATGGAGGAATATCCATTTTAAAACATAATCATATTATTTACCTCTGTTTTTGCTTGTGTAGTTTGTAGTGTTGATGTTGTGTTGCTCTTTCGAGACTTTGTTTAGTCTCGAAGGGGGGGTATGGCAACAAATGAACAATATGATTAATTTCACATTTATGATTTCTAATATGAACAATATGATTAATGGACATTTATGAACAATATGATTAATTTCACATTTATGATTTCTAATTTCACATTTTTACTTATAAAAGTGTTCTTATTCTGTGTTTGATGTTTAAATTTGTATCTGTTCTGTATGCAAAAGATACTGGTTTTCTTTTCTTTCATTCTAGAACATTCTGGGGGAAGAACACTGTGAGGGTGGTGGATTGTCAGGGACTCCGAGGGGCTGAATGGATTCAGACATTTCAAACATGAAAATACGAATGGCCTGAAGAACTCTGAACGTGGACTGTCGATACAACATCCAGAGTCAAGACGTCATCGAGACTACACCTGAGTCAAGGCTGCTGAGAAACTACAGCGTTATACAGTCTTATGTCTTCTCTGAGATGTTACCTTAGTGTTATTGAAAAGGAATTTTCTTTTTTGTGTATTACATGCTTGAGAAATGATGGTTTCTAAATACAATGGGACCTCAGATGTTTTCTTTTTCTTTTTCTCGATGTTTAGGGACAGTGGGGTAGGCAGGAAAAGGTTCATAGAAGGGTGCGATGGGTCGACCAGCCTGACTTTGGACATTGTTTTGTTTTAATTTGCTGAGAGTTCCATATGCATTTGCTTAAATCATTTCCATATACAAATTGCTAAAAATTCCTCATGTCAGTGTTATGGAGTACGACGTATGGTCGCCTTGGCAGAGGGACCGTGAGAGAATTTTCCTGTATACATTGTTTAATACATTGTTCAAGAAAGATTAGCTGCCTGACAGGTTTTTCACTCTCACTTTTATACTCCATAAAGTTGTTTCAATGGTAATAAGGACAGGTTGTTAAATTTGTCATGTTGATACACCTGTATGTTTCTTCTCTTATTTTTTCGAGACTTTGTTAAGTCTCGAAGGGGGGAATATGTGGTATATTTTCAGGTCTGATGCCGGACTGAGAGGCCCCTAATTGTAAACATATGTGAAAGAAGTAGGGCAAAGGCCAGGGGCTGAAAGATAAACATGTAGGAGATACCTAAGACATGAGTTCATATCTTAGCTCGGTGATTGGAGGGCCTGAACCCGATATAAGGTGGTCGGGGGCCCCCAAGCTGCAGGACTTTCATATTCGACTGGAGGCCTCCGGACTGCTCGAGACGTCCGTATGACATGTGTGGCTTGTTTGTAATAAACTCTATTTTACCAGCAAGAACAGTGTCCTCGGAGCTTCCTTCATCATCACTTCAACAGCACGGTCGCAGAAAAGATACGACAGTTTCATTAGCCCCACCCACCCAGAAGTCGGCCATATTGGATTTTATGTACGATTTTCCCAATTTTTTCGTTTTATTGGCCGCGTACTTTAACGAACTCCTCCTACAGATTTGATCATATCGAGTTGATATTTGGTCAGGACCATCTCAAGACCTCGAGGATGAAAAGTTATTAAAATGGTGAGTGTTCACTTAACGAGCGGACCGTGGCGTGGCGGCCATTTTGAGCCATTCGCCATGAAACAGGGAGTTATTGTAACTCAACTGTACATAGTCCGATCTGCCCCAGATTTCTCAGGTATGATGGTGGTACAGTCTTGAGGACATGTATATGAAAAATTATACTCATAGCCCCGCCCTAAGACGTTAGCCCCGCCCCCTTTCATATCTCATGAACCGTTTGTCGTACAGGCTTATGGGAGGTGTTATATCACTCAGCAGAGAGTTCCTGTTTTATTGGTTAAGGGTAGCCCCGCCCCCTACACATTAGCCCCGCCCCCTTTCATAACTCATGAACCATTTGTCGTAGAGTCTTGCGGGAGGTGTCATATCACTCAGCAGAGAGTGCCTGTTTCATTGGTAAATGTTATGCCCGCCCCCTACACATTAGCCCCGCCCCCTTTCATAACTCATGATCCGTTTGTAGTAGAGTCTTGTGGGAAGTGTCATATCACTCAGCAGAGAGTTCCTGTTTCATTGGTAAATGTTATCCCCGCCCCCTACACATTAGCCCCACCCCCTTTCATATCTCATGAACCGTTTGTAGTAGAGGCTTGTGGGAAGTGTCATATAACTCAGCAGAGAGTTCCTGTTTCATTGGTGAATGTTATGCCCGCCCCCTACACATTAGCCACGCCCCCTTCATAACTCATGATCCGTTTGTAGTAGAGGCTTGTGGGAAGTGCCATATAACTCAGCAGAGAGTTCCTGTTTCATTGGTGAATGTTATGCCCGCCCCCTACACATTAGCCACGCCCCCTTCATAACTCGCGAACCGCTTGTCGTAGAGCCTTGCGGCAGGCGTCGTGGCGCTCGTCAGAGTTTCGGTTTCGCGGTGCCCGGCCGCGTCGGTCGGCGTCCCGCCAGCAACCCCGACCCGCGAGCAGGGGCGAGGGCCCTTTCATAGCTGCGTGCAGCTCTCGTTAGGGCCCGAGCACGAAAGTGCCAGGACCCAACGGTGTCCTGGCACGAAGCTAAGTGTGTTTTTACCGTTTATAGTAGAGTCTTGTGGGATGTGTCATATCACTCAGCAGAGAGTGGGTAAACCCTAACTCAACTGTACATAGTTCGATCTGCCCCAAATTATCATTTGAAACATATTCCTCATTGGGTTTCATTAGCTCCGCCCACCCAGAAGTCGGCCATATTGGATTTTATGTACGATTTTCCCAATTTTTGCATTTTATTGGCCGCATACTTTAACGAACTCCTCCTACAGATTTGATCAGATCGAGTTGATATTTGGTCAGGACCATCTCAAGACCTTGAGGATGAAAAGTTATTAAAATGGTGAGTGTTCACTTAACGAGCGGACCGTGGCGTGGCGGCCATTTTGAGCCATTCGCCATGAAACAGGGAGTTATTGTAACTCAACTGTACATAGACGATCTGCCCCAGATTTCTCAGGTATGATGGTGGTACAGTCTTGAGGACATGTATATGAAAAATTATACTCATAGCCCCGCCCTAAGACGTTAGCCCCGCCCCCTTTCATATCTCATGAACCGTTTATAGTAGAGTCTTGTGGGATGTGTCATATAACTCAGCAGAGAGTTCCTGTTTTATTCGTTAAGGGTAGCCCCGCCCCCTACACATTAGCCCCGCCCCCTTTCATAACTCATGATCCGTTTGTAGTAGAGTCTTGTGGGAAGTGTCATATCACTCAGCAGAGAGTTCCTGTTTCATTGGTAAATGTTATGCCCGCCCCCTACACATTAGCCCCGCCCCCTTTCATATCTCATGAACCGTTTGTAGTAGAGTCTTGTGGGATGTGTCATATCACTCAGCAGAGAGTGCCTGTTTCATTGGTGAAGGTTATGCCCGCCCCCTACACATTAGCCCCGCCCCCTTTCATAACTCATGATCCGTTTGTAGTAGAGTCTTGTGGGAAGTGTCATATAACTCAGCAGAGAGTTCCTGTTTCATTGGTGAATGTTATGCCCGCCCCCTACACATTAGCCACGCCCCCCTTCATAACTCGTGAACCGTCATTTACAGCGCCACACGCTCCAAGCAGAAAATTCACTCTAACTGTTGCGTGCAGTTTCCGACTTTCACGGGAATGCACGACAGCGGGTTCTCGGACGTGCGCGTTCCCCCGACATGCACGCAGGGGCGAGGGCCCTTTCATCGCTGCGTGCAGCTATATTTATTATTATATTTTCTCATTTTGTTATATTTTCTTGTTTTTCTTACTAATATTTATTATTGTTATTGTTAATGATAATGATAATAATAATAATAATAATAATAATAATAATAAGTATTATTATTATTTTTTTCATTTTGTAATATTTTCTTTTTTATTATGAAGTACTGGATAGTACTATTATTGTAATAATAATAATAATAATAATAATAATAATAATAATAATAGTGAATTTAATTTATATACTGTAACACTTTAAAAATACAGTGAAATCTCAAGGTGCTTCACATAAAGGGTAAAACAATCATAATACAACACTAAAACAATTCACACAAGAGAAGACTGCGATTTAAAAGTGTTAAAATATGATAAATATATAATTTTAGACAAAATATTTTCATACCCAAGTTTAAAGCGACAGAATATTTATCAATCAGTTTGTATGCAGCACAAGTCATACATCAAATGCAACTCCAAGTAATGAACATAAAGAGCTAAAAAGAACAAAAGTTCAATAAATAATAATAAAAAATACATTTAAATTGAGCAATATTAGAATAAAAAACACTCCTACTATGGAATGACCTGTCTGAGGAGATCAGGGCTGCAGACTCTGTCACGTCTTTTAAAAACTCACTTCTTTAGAATTGCTTTTCTGTGTTTTTATTTATGTTTGTGTCACACTGGAGCAACTGCAGTGTACATTTTCTCCTGATAATGTACATATAATCAGCTGTTAGTATTCAAAACCATAACAGTAACATTAACACAGTTTATCCTCACTCATCATGCATGTGTATACACACGCTCTCCCACCTTGGCAACACGTATACACAACAACAACACACCCACGCGTGTCCATGCATACATCTATTTCTTTATTGGTGTGAGTTTATAGCGAGAGATACGGCCGAGATATGACTGTAACAACATATCATATTACATCTAAAAGAAATGCTTTGAGTAAAAGTAAATGATTAAACTCGAATGATGTTTCAGTTACTCCCAAACCTCAATAAAACAATCACTGCACATTTAATGCTGCACTAAAAAGAGTTCACCAAGTTCAACTTTAAAGCCCATCTTTTGATAGAGATGACGATAACAGTTGGGTATGGAGGAATACTGGAGCTCGGAGCAGTGCTCGGTTTTATGGTAAATGTGGGACATGTTTCAGCCAGACTTACTGTACTCACACACTGTGAGACACTGAGATGATGTTTTTCATCTGAATCTGAACTCCAAAGGCAGCGTTAAGAGTCCCACATGATGCTTTTTAATCTGCTTTGGTCACCAGAGTTAGTTTAATGTGAGATTGGCTCCCTCTGGGCTCCTCAGCTGCACGGCTGAGAGGCCTGTCACACTCTTCTTCTACTCCTTTTATCACAGTAGGGACCCAAAACAGACCAGTTTCCTCTATTACACCAAATCACTAATAAAATATAACATGTTTTTATGCTTAATGTGCCTAAAGAGATGGTAACCTGATATCCAAACTGATCCTGTATCATATCATCTGGCTTCAAAACAACAGTCATTACGCTGAACTACTTTACTACACAGCCAATAATATAAAGGCAGCTCAGCCATCAGCAGTCAGGTACGAAGTGTTCAGCAAAACAAGTGCTCCTACTAATAAGAAATTAAAATACCCACTCCAAAAAATTCAAGCTAATCAAACACAATATAATGAATCAATCTATCTACAAATGCACACGATAAATGATGAACAAACACATTTCAATTTTTAAAAATTTAATTAAATTAATTTAATTTAAGTGTACACACATAAGACTACATGAAATCCAAATAATGAAAGAAAAGAAATGTGTCAGGTGAGGTCAAGAAGCTACAGGCTTATACAACGGAGCTCCCCTCAATATAATATAAAAAACAAACAATAACAAAAAAGGGAAAAAAATAAAACTAAGCTTACATAATTCAAAATACAACCAATATATATATACATATATATACATATATATATATGTATATATATATATATAGTAGTATAAGTATAATATATTTATATAATATATTTATTATACTTATATTATATATTAAACAAAATATAAAACAATAAACAATCTATCTACAAATGCACATGACTTCATAAAATCCAGATAATGACAAAATAAGAAAAACAAAACAATAACAAAAAAGGAAAAAAGAAATTTAAGCTAAAATAATTTAGAAAAATACAACAAAATATAAATGACAACAAAAAGCACACAAAGTAAAAAGAAAACTAACCAATCAGGAGACAACAATCCAAAGTTTAAAAAATAATATAACATAATATAACATAACAAAAACAAAAAAACAACAATGAGATATACAAACAGATACGAGGTAATACCTTTATAAAAATAGTAAAAGCCATTAAAACTTTTATTAGGAAAAATAATTTAATAGATACATTTGGATATTTACGATGTAGAATAGTATACAGTATATAACAAAGCCCTAGAATATTGTAATTACGATACATAAATTGACAGATTAAAATGTAAAATTGAACTGAATTGATGATGAATTGATTTTAATGAGTTGCTGTATTTTACTCCAGGAGTCAGGTGCACTAAAATTAATATAAAATTCAATAAATACATCAAACATTATACATTGTATGGTCAAATGAAAAGTAAAACAGCCACAGAAATACCACCCATTCCTTAACCAATGTTGATTTATTATTTATAACAGAAAAGCCAATTGAAAACTGTGTTATTGCAACAAGAATTTCTACATGAAAAATCTGAATCTGGATTTGAATGTAAATTAATTCACAACTTTTATGTTTTAGATTTTTTAAATTTTTATGATTACTTTCCTTTTCTTTCTCTTTCTTCTTTTTTTTGCAAACTGAAAATAAAATATAGTTAAAATGTTCCAAATAATTCTTTACTTACTTATTGTGGGATAGTTTAGTTTATATTATCTATGCTGCCGTTTGCTGTTACCGTGTTACGTTGTGTTATTTCATGTTATTTTATTGTACAGCTCTTTGGTCAACTCTGGTTGCAGCACCACGTTCAAAAGTGCATCAACAGTCTGTGTATAATTACCATAAAAAAAAACACATGTTGAAGTATTTGTCCTTAATTTATTTCATTAAATCTTTCTACATTAAAATATATATTTTTTTAAATGAATATAAGCCACAATGTTTTTGCCTGCTGAGAATAATAAATCACCATGGAAATGTAATTATTTATTAAAATATTGCACAACTGTATTTCAGTAGGAGTAATTAATTATTATAGGCTGCTAATTGTTTTGCAGATAAACAACATAAAAACCAGGTGCAGCACAAAAGTTGATTATTAATTAAATAACAATTTATTGCTGATAATTAAGTGTTTGTGCCGGCGCCAGGCGGCTTACAGCTTCTGTGCAGTTATGAGCGGTGATATTATGTGTGATAGGTGTTTGATTGGCTCTTGTTCTGACCTTGACCTCTCCGCACGGTGCACGCAGTAACACGATCTGTGCATGAGACGAGCTCCAGTGTAAAGAAGCATCTCAGAGTAGTGGCTCTATTTTTACAATTCCTCTGGTTATATATTGACTAACCCATTAGGTGAGTTCAGAAGACCCACATATACGATGGAGAGATCAGCTGAGGGTAACCTTTAACCTTTGGAACGCTGCTCTCCTCGTCCCTCCGCCCACACGCTCATCAAAATACTTCACCTGTCATTAAGTCGTTTTTTACTCTTGAAAGTTTATTTTTAGAAAACACATTGTGACTTGTCTTTCTAATTTTACCTGCTTTAATCATGCAGTATACTGTACTCCATCTTAATGTTTTCCATTGTTATGGTAGCAGAGTCAATGATTGCCCGCGAGGCCACTGAGTTGATGCCACCTGTCTGCCATGCTGGCACAGTCCACTGAGGGTCAGGCAGTTTGCCTGGTTGTTAGCGCCGGGGGCCGTCCTGTAGTACTACAGCGCTGTGAGTAGGCTGAGCTGTAATCCATAAAACCATAAAACTCAGCTGTCACAACTCGTCCAAACCGGTTGAGTCTCAGAGGGTGGGTGGTGGGACGGAGCGGCTCCAGGTTACAACCAGAGTGACGCTGGATTTGCATGTGATGGAAAATATCATCAACCTTGACCTTCTTTAACACAGAAATCCCTCAACTGTTGAACGTTTGACATCTGGACAAAAACACCTCACACCAAAGTGTGGTTAATATTTACAGTAAGAACACATCATACTGCCTCTCTGGGTTCTGTGTACTGCCGGGATGAATTGATGTCTTCGAGACGGGTCTGATTGCACCGCACTGCTTTAATTGGTTCAACAGAAACACACACTTTTTCTTCTTCTCTTCTTCCTCGATGCGCAGCCGGTTGTGGCTGTTATTACCGAACGTACTTCATGGTAAAGACACAAAAAGACAGCAGACTACAGTAAACCAAGAAGATGATTATTCATATGTTATGACTCGGTCAATAGTTATCTTGTGTAGGTTATGTGAGGACATGTGGACGTTCATGGTGGCAGTTTAAGCACACGTGGATATTGTGAATTTCTGTATAGCTACCTCGCATTTCGGCAAAACGTGCAGCCATACCCGAGATTAGTCTCTAGTACCCGAGGCAGGTCCTTCCTTTAAAATCACGCTATGTAGCTAATAAAGAGAATTAACGTTTCACGTTTTACGTTCTACCTAAAGCAATGATCTATGTGGGCGTTCCTGTTCTACGTAAAGCAACGCTCTATGTGGGCGTTCCTGTTCTACGTAAAGCAATGATCTATGTGGGCGTTCCTGTTCTACGTAAAGCAATGATCTATGTGGGCGTTCCTGTTCTACGTAAAGCACTGATCTATGTGGGCGTTCCTGTTCTACGTAAAGCAACGCTCTATGTGGGCGTTCCTGTTCTACGTAAAGCAATGATCTATGTGGGCGTTCCTGTTCTACGTAAAGCAACGCTCTATGTGGGCGTTCCTGTTCTACGTAAAGCAATGATCTATGTGGGCGTTCCTGTTCTACGTAAAGCAATGATCTATGTGGGCGTTCCTGTTCTACGTAAAGCAATGATCTATGTGGGCGTTCCTGTTCTACGTAAAGCAATGATCTATGTGGGCGTTCCTGTTCTACGTAAAGCAATGATCTATGTGGGCGTTCCTGTTCTACGTAAAGCAATGATCTATGTGGGCGTTCCTGTTCTACGTAAAGCACTGATCTATGTGGGCGTTCCTGTTCTACGTAAAGCAACGCTCTATGTGGGCGTTCCTGTTCTACGTAAAGCAATGATCTATGTGGGCGTTCCTGTTCTACGTAAAGCAACGCTCTATGTGGGCGTTCCTGTTCTACGTAAAGCAATGATCTATGTGGGCGTTCCTGTTCTACGTAAAGCAATGATCTATGTGGGCGTTCCTGTTTTACGTAAAGCAATGATCTATGTGGGCGTTCCTGTTCTACGTAAAGCAATGATCTATGTGGGCGTTCCTGTTCTACGTAAAGCAATGATCTATGTGAGCGTTCCTGTCAAGCTCTACAGGAACGCCCCCTGCGGCTGTAATCAGACTCTACTGGTGTCTTCTGAAATCTAATGTTTCTATTGCGCTGAGTGACCTCGCTGCCTCCACATGGCCAACATGTCATTTCAGATAATGTCGGCTGTAGTGCATCATTTTAAAATAAACTCCTCTACGGCAGTTAGAATAGTTATTGTACTAAATATAACACAGTTGATGGAGTAAAGCAGCTGGAGCGTTGCCGTCTCACTCTGTTAGCTAGAGTTCATTGTGACTGTAGCACAAAGGTGCTGCTGAGTATCAGTCGGGGTTTCGTGACCCTCCTGACACAAAGAGAAAGTAATCATTAACACTTTAACAATTCAAACATTTCACAGACTTTTAACCAAATAAGGGATAATCCAGCAGCATGACCAGCAGGACTCTGATAATATATATACACAAAGGAGGTTCTATGGTTTTTTGGGTGAATAATCTGATCTGTATTTTTATGTTTCTAGCAAACAACAGTCGGTTATTGTGGTTCCTTTATGACAGAATAACACAACTAAATACAAATAAAATGTAATCTTCTAATTGTTAACTAACTAATCCTACATGATGTAATCAAGACTGATATATGACAGATGATGTTGTATTTGCATCTTTACTACAAAGTGTGTTTTACCACCTTTACTTTGGTTGATCTTCATCGTTTTAGGAGAATTATATTTAAAGAGGACATATCGTGCTCATTTCCAGGTTCATACTTGTATTTTGGGTTTCTACTAGAACGCTTTACAGAGAGAAAAATACGGTGCACCTTTGCAAAGTGTTAACTTGAATTCTTGAAGAAAACGTCTCTCATGCCTCCACGTTGAATGGAGAATAAAAAAAACCCAGAGAAAAGTCTTGATGAATTGAAGTACAACTTATCGGACAGATCAGCAGAGCATCAGTATTTTCTCACAACTCTTGAGATCTGAGCCAATTAAACAATTAGTGAAATGCTCGTGTTTTGTCCTCCTTGGTTTTGAAATCTGGAATGTGCATATCACATTTTCTAGACTGAAAACATGAGGTGAGGTGAGGTGGACAAAAAATATGATTTTGAAAGTTCTCAGAGCGAATCATGCTTCTGTTTAATACTGATTAAAGAGGAACAGCTTTGTGTGAAGTTACACGTCACATGTATAAGAGTTTATGTGTCTCATGTCCATCACATTGCAGTTTAGTCTGTCTGTCCTCTGTTCAGTCCACTGGATGGAGCTGCTGTGATGCAGTCAGGACTGAACAGGTTCCCTCATCTACCAGCAGATGGGGACAAATATAGAAATGTCAAAAGGTTTGTCTTCATGTCACAGTTTGAAGCAGAACTTCACTCATCAGTGTAGTCTTGTTTGGTTTCACGCAGGATTTGAATATTATATAGAACATCATATCTGATACCTGAATACCTGACATCTCTTGCAAAAGCAAACACTTCATTCAAAACTACATAAACTCTTCTAAAAATGGTCATTTTGCATCCCTCTTTCCACATGCCAACTGCACACTGATGTGCCAAGAATAAAACATTATCATCTAGTCTTCGGCATCGTCATTTGTAGCATGCTGTGAATATAGACACACAAATCCAACGAGTTTATTCTCAATACTCAAAACAATATCAGACACAAACTGAACTGAACTGAAGAAGACATGAACATAGTTTGTGTATTGTGCTGTAAACTAAATCCAGTATATTGCGATTACTTCCTCTAACTCTCTCTTCAAAACCAGCCTCCATCGTTGTGCACACCAAAGAGCAAAACTGAATCCTATTTATAGTGTCCAAGCTCTGATTGCTAAGTGATCTAATTGGTTACAGGTGTGTTCGCAAACAAAGTAGAAAGTAGCAGCAAGCATGTCTCCAAATTATGAACAGTATCGGGTGCCAGAACAGAAGAAACAGATCAGCAGCACTCACAGATAAACGCTCTTTCTTAGTTTATCCTGGGCAGAAAAACAAACGTGTTTCAGCTATAAACCAGCTACTTACTAGCCTGTTCACTGTATGTACCTTGTGTGTATTATCTCATTCTATCATGCTGAGTCTTTCGTCACAACCTGGATGTATATTTGCCGTTATATCTGACGCAGCAGCCGACTGCTGAGGTCGAGCATCATCAAGGTAACCTATCGCTGCTATTCATCTGCTCTCCATCTACAGCTCCCACCTGGAGCATCAGACAGGACGTCCACCGGCGCCGACACTTGGCCGACCTTGGTTGATGATTGATAGGGAAGCGCTGGTTCATAAGTCGTCCACACATGCTGATGGGCAGCCATTCCTCACTCCTCTCATCACACAGGGATGAAGTAGGAAGTGGCACGGTGCATTTTTACAGAGATGGTGAATCTTGTCTTCATGTTTCTGGTGGAAAAATGCTGTTTTTTGTTTGATTCTCGCTGCTTCTGTGCTTTGTAATAAACAAGTGTTGAATAATTAGGTGTCATTTATCTTCTTAAGGCTGCTGGAAGGTGTGTTTCACCTAGACACACATACCCACAATAAATGAAGAATAGTTCAACAGCTACCAGGTCTATCTGCATGATCTGGGTCTCTATGGATAGGTGAGACCTCAGAGAATTCAGTCAGTAACATTGTGACTGTTACTATGCCTGAGTAAACTGTGATGAACCAAAGGAAAAAATTTACATTTTTATCCTCGCCTAAAATGTTTTCAGTGGATAACACCATTATAGCAATGATGCCACACACAGAGATGCCACTGAATTCATTCAGCAACTCCTCGACTACAACTGAGCCAAAGCAGATATAAATAACACAAAGCACATATATTCTACAAAGGTTTTAGTGAGGATAGGACCAGGCGGACTTTCCATCTGGCACACTTGGATACCCAAAGTGTGCCAAATGTGTTTTCTACCTCTTGAAAGGGAATCTGGCTCTAAAATACTACTGATATCCACTAAAGGAGGATATTTGCACACAATGGAGCCTTTAACCATGACATTAACCCTGTGCATCATCACATTCTACCATTGTGCACGGTATAAAATCAATACAATTGTGTAATTTTGACCCCAAACAATTTCATTAAAATCCATCGTGGACTTTCGGAGTAATCCTCCAAACGGACAAACCAACAAACAAACCAACAAGCTAACGCCGGTGATAACATAACCTCCTTCCTAGGCCTTCGGCCTTGGCGGAGGTAATAACAAATAAGATCAATAACAATGTAAATAAGATAACAAAAAATAATCCAAAGTCAAGTATATACATTCAATATAAAAACGCTCAGAAATATTATAAAATGAAAATACAATTTCTCATGTGTTGATTTTGTAACTAAAATATTGAAATCATTGTGAAACAAACATTGTTTGGACCAAAATAAACTTTGAGTGTTGTTTTAGAAGCGTTAAGGCCTCATCTTTTAGAAACTATTCAGAGAAAAGACCACCACAGCATTTTATGAAGTTATTAAAGGCAGTGTTTTAACACACAGCTCAGAAGAACCCGGTACCGGGTCCGTCGGGTAAAAGAGGTTAAAATGCAGGTGCAATAACTCATAACCAGAGGCATGCTGAGAAAAGACACAAAGGTTTATTGTTCTGTGTGAAAATGATTTAAATATATTGTATCTTTTTATATTCTAATGTTTCTCAGTGATGATGACAGATCTATTGTTCTGAGTCTCATATGAAACGTGACAATGAGCAGAGGAAATATTGAGACTTCATTATTGCTCAGTTGGTGTCCAGCAGCTCCTCAGTACCGCAGCATGACCTGAAGAGAAAACAGGACTTATTGATACATGAAATGTTTCATCTTCATCAGTGATGTTTGAGTGCGGTACTTTTCTCTGAGGTGTTCATGTAGATCAAACAGAAGAAGTCTATAGATGAACTTACGTCACTGAGCCAGTCGGTGAAGGCGGAGGTGCGGGTGAAGACGGTGGGTTTCTTCACTTCATTGCAGACACGAGAGGAGACGAAGCTGGTCACCCCCTGGACGTACCACCTCCCGTCCTGACCCACGCAGTTCAGAGGACCTCCAGAGTCTCCCTGAGACAGGAACAGGAACACAGAGTAAAGAGTACAGCAGCTGACCTTGTTCACAGCAGCTAGCTCACTCCTGACAGTTTTACAGAGTTGCCTCACGCACGTTGCATCCGGACACGGCGTCTCCTCCGGCACAGATCATGGTGCTCTTGGCGTTGATGCCCCACCAGTCGCTGCGGCTGCACACGCTGTGCTCCACCACAGGCAGCAGGGCCTGCTGCAGCCTATCAGGCATGGGGCCGTGGGCTGAGACACACAGAGGACAGAGCTGCTCAGCAACACATACAGTACATACATCATATATACAATCAGCATCATGCAAACAAACTGGCATTAAGAGGTTCCTCGTCCCTCGTCCTTAAACAACATCAGAGCAAACCTTTTATAAAGTGAGGCACGAGGAGTTAATGTCAGCCATCGTTCACATTTTGACGTGAATACTGACTTCTAGGCTACATTTGCAGCACCCATTCATTTTCTACTCAAATGAAACACAATTGCAGTGATGTGCAGGATGACAGGTGAGGACGCGATGACATTACTGTAAAGGTTGCCCCAGCCGGAGATGTAACACGGCGTCCCGTGGGCGGGGATCTCTCCAGCCTCGGGAAGACAAGCCACGCCAACGCTGTCGTTCATGACGGGGCTCTTATCCAGCTTCAGCAGGGCCAGATCGTTGCTGGGAGGAAATCATGGTCATAGTTAGATTTTCCCTGATTGAGTAGGCAGGTTCATACTTGTATTTTGGGTTTCTACTAGAACATGTTTACATGCTTTTATGTAAAAAAAATACATAATTGTTCTCCTACTGTCAGTCTGAATATCCCTGTGTTCACTCTCTGTCTGAAACGCTCCGTTTTAGCTCCTGTCTCTTTAAGACCCCCCTCCTGAATAAAGCCCAGTCTGCTCTGATTGGCTAGTGAGAAAAATCCCATGTTTTCTGATGGAGGCAGCCAACAAGGAACTCAGGGGATTTATTGATTTGCAGTCGAGAGTTTTAATTTAATAAACTCACCCATCGGCCACGAAGTCGATGTCCCACTTGGGGTGGACGACGATGCGCATGACGTCTCTGATCTGTTCAGTTCCCTCCTGCTGGCTCATGTCGTGCTCTCCCAACACCACACGGTACACGTCTCCTGGCCTGTAAAACACATGAAGTCAGATTACACTTCCCTCGTTTATTGATTCTTTTTTAACATGTTGTTTTAGATGAACCGCTGCAGGAGCAGGCTGCAGAGTTTAACCTTGTGACCACCAGCAACCCTTGTCTCATTTCACAGGTCTTAAGACAGCAGTGGAAACGCAGACAGGCTGAAGGAACCTTTTAGTTCCTTGAAAAGTAGTCCTGGGACTAAAATGACCAGGAACTTCTCGGTGGAAACAGGGCTTTACAGCTTTACAGTAAACTTCTCTGGATCTCATTTGCATCACACTACATGTCGATATTGTTCTGCGTGCTCGCTTCAATAAATCCTTGACGTCTGTCTCCCTTGAATCACACATCTTGTCTTAATGTTAGTCACCAGATGCAGTGTCCAGCCGTCAGCACCCAGCGAGGTCCGATCAGAGTCCCTCCGCAAGTGTGATGGAAACGGCTGCCGTGCTTCACCTGCAGGGAGATCTGAGAAAGAAAACAAAACGTGAATAATGAGAGAGAATAGTGAGCGTGTTGGTAGTGAATTAAAAACGTTAAGCTTACAGAACCTGCCAGGGCCAGCTATGGGGGCGAGCATCCTCTCCGTTCACCACCCTGCTGGTGTCGGGCTTCACAGCAGGTGAACCACATCCAAAAACTACAAACACATCACAGTGTTCAATCTTTATGTCTGTCATGTCAACATCTGTAACAACTGGGCCTCAGCCATGATACTCACCATACGCTACCTGAAGCAGCAGGAGGGCCACAGTCTGCTTCATGGTGTCAGTCTGAAGACACTCACACAGTTCAGCTCTCTTATACCTCCTCAGTCCGTCTGTCTGTCTCTCCGTCTGTCAGTCTGTCCATCTGTCTCTCCGTCCGTCTGTCTGTCTCTCTGTCTGTCTGTCAGCCCAAACACATGATCACAGTGAACCTGTGGAACTTTGTTATCAGCGTCCAGCGCCGATTGTGGTGGGAAGAACTTCCTGTTCCACAGATGCATCAGCTGGTCTGCAGGACACTGATCTGTGCATGCATGGAAAAAAATTACATGTGCTCACATACATGTGAAAGGTTTGTACATTTTACCAGTGCACCGTTTAGCAATAGAATATAATAAATTATGTTAGTTTTCTTTTTTCTCCTTTGTTTTCCTCCTCATGACCTCTTGTCACATTTCCAATTTTTGTTTCATTATCTGGATTTTATTATTTTTTTTATGTGTGTGCAAATAAAAATAAATAATATAAGAGAACAGAATATATTAGTAAAAGCTTAAACTAAAGATTCATATCGATCGATTATTATATTTAAGGATGCAAAATAGGCTTCGGCACAGGAACGATGCTCGATGCATCCAAAACATCCAAAGAGTTTAGTATTAGAAGTGTTGAAAACGAACCAGTGGTGGAATAATTTGTGCATGAAAATACACAGTTAAACATGTAAAAAGCCTCCAGCCTGAACACTCAGAAGAACAAACTGTTCCTGGAGTGAAACTGTGGTGTTAGAATGAGAGTAGCTGAGGTAGCAACTCGGAGTGAGAGAAGAAGAAAAGCAGGGAGGAAGGAAGGAAAGTGAGACGAGGGTTTAGTGTCGTCAGCTGTCTCAGTGCGCTGCTCAGAAATACATTTTCTTCCTGCAGACCACAGAACTGGATATCTTTGGGTTACCTTCAAGAGAAACAGTCCTGTAACAACTTTCTCTGCTTTAATAACATGTTCTACATTCACGAAGGGGCCCGCGCCCCCGCTGAGTCTGGACCCCATTCTTCACGCCTCGCTCAGACCAGACAGGATCCGTCCCTCCTGAGGGACTAAACTAATATCACTCTCCGGAGAAGACGGCCTGCATCTATAAATTTCCCCCTTTTTTAGGAAGCAAATCAAATCAATAGTGCCTCAACAGCTAAGAGGCTTTGCTTGTTTTCCCGCCGTGTTAAGATAATTCCCCACACCAGACACTGCAGGAAGATTTATGGAGCTGACATGTGCATGTGTGTTTGCATAACATCGCAATGACAGAACTGTGAATAATTGGGATTAGGGCCGCAGCTCACAGCGAATTAACCGGCGATGCTGTTTACAGGAGGTCAGTCAGGTGGGACTTGTCATTTATTATGAATGAGTGTGTGTGTAAAACAATAAATTCTATAAAGTTAAACAGTGTGAAAAAGAATCAATGGACATTTTAAATCATTACAATGTGAGGGGAGTTATTTCAAATGCAAATATTGGATTTTACAGCACTGCTACTTTTCTGTCATCAACCTACTTTATACATAAAACACTTACAGTACTTAAAACAAATGTACAGTTAAATCCTTCGATATTATCAATCAAATAACTATGATAGAAACATACTGAGTTTACAACCATGCTACAGTAGCAGCTTTATGAGGTTGTAGCTCATGGATATATAAAGAGAACTGGATACAGCGTTGGAGGCGGGCCCCGTTCATTCCTATGAAAGTTGCTCAGTTGAGCATGAAGCCTAAATGGCTCGACTTCTGTCTGGAAAAAGTACCCGGATCTTGGGCAGATGGAACAAGAGCAGTAGAGTCCGCTCGGTCACATCACTCACGGGGTCCCAACGTCCCAGCTTTATATCAAAATCCAATCATCTTTTCATCCTGTAAAACAAAATATGATGTGTGCTTACGTAAGCTAGTACAGTACCAACCAATTTCAACATCCATCCATCATGAAAATCAATCATCCAAAAAAATCATAATCATAATTTTGCTGGAGACAGAGTTGAGTTTTACCATGAGTGTGTTCCATTCCACGTACTTCCAGAAGTACACTTCAATGTAGTGCACTTTGTGCACTCTGTACTCACTTGAGTAGTGCGTAAATTTCAACGGGTTAGGGTCGTCTCAAATCGAATACTCTGCGGCGCACTGACCGGAAATGACGATCGCAACATTTGACCGCGGCTCGCTACCCGCCAAAACATCTTCTGAAAAAAAATTAAAGCAGTGGGAAATTACGTTTCCAACGTCGTCGCCTACGATGTGTCCTCCTGTTGGCTGAAAATGCACCGGTATGTTTACGTATTGTTTTATTCTGTTATCTACGTATGTTTGAATAGTGGTCGTGGCTCCACCCCTTCCGCTACGTAGCCAAGATGGCGACAGTTGAGTGTGGAAAGTGTCCAGCGTTCTACACTCAACCATCTGACCGTTTTGAGTACAACATCCGGGTACTTTGAGTGCACTGCATTTTGCCGTACTTCCCAGTGTGAACGCACTTATGCACTCAAAGTAGTAAGTGTAAGTACAGAAGTACGCGGATTGGAACACACTGCATGTTAGTGTGTTAGCATGCTAATATTTGCTAATTAGCACTGCAAAATGAGTACAGGTGAGGTTGGGATGGGAATGTAATAAGTTCTGCAGGTATTTAGTCATAAACCAAAGTGTTGGAGAAATTTATGCAACAACAAATCATCCTGAACTTTGAGTACTTTTATCACGTCTGTCTATTGTCTGTTTTGTTCGTAACGTGTGTCAAGACGGACGCCTCGTCTACCGCAGATCAAATCTATCTACAAATAAAGTAACCTGAACCTGAATGTGAGGAACGTCTGCACCAGATTCCAGTTGTTGAGCCATCAGTGATGGACAAGCATTTCCATCCATAAAGCCACAGCGCTGTACGAGTCCAGTCAATGTCTACTTTACCAAAAATGATTTGTGTATCACATTACAGGAACATTTTATAGCATAATATATTCAGATTTTATGATAAAATGACTGGAAAAGTATAGTTTGGTGTAAAGTTATATGAGCTGTTCTTGCATGTTGAACCCTTTTATTGTTTCTTTTTCCTCTATAAAAAAAATTCCATCAAGACATTGTTCTGCTGAACTACGTAAATCGATATTTCCAGAGAGAAATGCATTTAGCCACAGAAGCAGGCCTGCTCTCTATTCAGTGGTAGCTCGAGACAGAGATAAATGATCTGAGACCAGCCAGCGCTGTTTAAAGCCAAGTATATATCTCCCAAGGTTTTCAGATACGTCAAGAAATGTGACGAGCGCAGCCTGGAGACGGAGGAAATGCTGCCAATTAGACCTTTACAACATAAATCACACTTTACTGCTCTGTCACATCAAGTGGCCGATATTCAGTTTCCAGTCACCGAGAAGAAGAATATCAGTCGTTAATAGAAGGCATAAAATAGGGCTGAATGAATGCAGAGCACATGCAGCTTCTCATGAGTTAGTTCATGATATCACCTTTCACCATGAGAGATGCAGCGTGAACATGATTTCATTTGGTTGAGAGCACACACTACACACCAAACCTCACAGTGATACGCTATATTTTCCAAAAGGGCAGATTGCACAGCATTAAAGGAAAGGTTTGATATTTTGGTATGATTATTCCAACACGTTCTCATCACAGCTCCTCACATACCGACGCTTTGTCAGACCCCTCGGCGTCACTTTACGGTCGCAGTAAACACACGCTTTATGTTGTGAATTAAACATTAAAATTACGACTTTTTTGAGACTTGACGTTGTGGACACGTACAAACAGCTGATTGTAACATGAAAGTAAATCATAACGCACAGAACACCAACAGCAATCTCCTGGATGAAAGCCTTGTGTTGAGGATGAATGACACGGTTTCCCATGCAATATCAACGCCTTTATTGCTTTTGGCATGCCATGTCTATACCATGTAGTCTGTGCTACATGGTATGGATGAATAAGCTACGCTCAGAACTGGTGACGTAGAATAAAATGTGAGAAAGACTGCTTACGGTGGGAGGGAGGGGAGGTGGATGGGTCCAACAATCACAGGACTTTCAACCAGGAGACCGCTGTTCAGTGTTTTTAGAAGTTTCATTCTTATGTTAGGTTGTGTAAGTACTTATTTTGCTTGGTTTAGGTAACTATTTTTCTTAGTTTACGCACTTATTTTACGTATTTATTTTAAGCACAACCATGATGTTTTTCCTAACCTAACTAAGTGGTTTTGTTGGCTAAACATAGCTGCAGCTGTTTCACATTCGCAATGTGGCACTTAATGACACAAAAATAGCCTAAAATGCTTAGTTTACGTACTTAGTTTACGTAATTATTTTTCTTAGTTTACGTACTTATTCTTCTTAGTTTGCAAATTATTTTCCTTTGTTTATGTAATTATTTTACTAAGTTTACGTACATATTTTACTTAGTTTACGTATTTATTTTATTTAGTTCACTTACTTATTTTACTTAGTTTACATTCTTATTTTACTTAGTTTATGTAACTATTTTACTTAGTTTACGTACTTATTTTACTTAGTTTATGTAACTATTTTACTTAGTTTACGTACTTATTTTACTTTGTTTATGTATTTATTTTTCTTAGTTTACATACTTATTTTACGTGCTTATTTTAACCTCAATCATGATGTTTTTCTTAAACCTAACTAAGTGGTTTTGTAGCCTAAACATAACTGTGACCGTTTCACGGTAACGATGAGCCGTTAAATGACACACAAAAAGCATTAAATGTGTTATCATGATACACGGAAATGTCGTACTATTTATACGCCTTCCCATGAGATCGGGTTGAGCCTACATTTACATGGATTTCGTGATTGACAGCAATGCTCATGATCAATCAAGTCCATGTCTTTCTTTGGCTCCCTGTGGCTGTTTTGGTGCTATCCGGTTCTCTCACATGGTTGCTGGTGATGGAGAAGCAGAGTGAAGTTCTCCTTCAGGCTCCAGTCAGAGATGATTATTTCTGCTTGTAGCTCTGCACAAAATGAAGCCTTCGGGTGGGTTTTCAGACATGCAATCGACTTCTCCAACTACTGAGACGCTCCAGTCAGGATAGATGGGATGGGTTTAATCTAATTATTGCAGCAGATGCACTTTTTTAAAACATTTACTCAGCCGTGAAAAGTTGAGTGAGTCATTTTTTCTCTCAGCAATGTCCTATTTCACACTACGCTGCACAGTCTGTCTCTGTTGGACGCTGGTGGTTAAGTCCTTGGTTCAGTGGGACTTTACCAGCAGAGGAGTGTCCTCTCTTACACAACACATGAAGAATTAGAAGAATGTTAAACATAACCGCTCTTATCTGTGTGTTATATATTGAGATGTCACTTTACATGTGGACGGACTTGGCCACAGTTCTCAGGTTCAGGTCATGTCGGCGATGTCAGCAACTGACGAGTGATATTTAAGCTCGTTGTTGTCAGGTTTAAATCAGGGCTGAAATTAAAGACAAATTTTGTTTTGCTCTCAAGTGTCTTGTTCTGATTGTAGAATAATAGTGAGGTTATTGTTGGAAGGAAGAAAACAACTACAAAGTAAATTCTTTGTATTTCAGCCCTCAAGCCAAGCAAACAAAAAGGTAGAAGAACAGAAGAGAACTATTCATAACAAGGTCATTGATAACTGACATTGATAGATGAAGGAAACCTGAATCCAAATAAACTGTTCTGGGCCGAGCAGCTGGAGCTTTAAAGGAGAATCTATTTTCTCTGTGTCTTTAAAGCGAATGTATGTACGATTTTACGCATATAGACATTTTTTAATTGTTTTCTATTGCCAATGTGTGAACAGGTTGTAGCCTAACTTAAAAAACGAGACCTTCTGTGACTTTCTGGGTTTCCTCGATCAGCCTATAGACTGTTTTTAATGTGAAGAATGCGGGCCGCTTTCTTCCGGGAAAATTCAATTCAATTCAATTCAATTTATTTTTATATTGCGTCAAATCTGAGTCTGAGTCATCAAGGTTTTTATGTCCTTAAGGCATGCTTGAAGTTTAGTTAACTGGTTGGTTTCGTCTGGCTCGATCGATAGATATAATTGGGTATCATCTGCATAACAATGAAAGTAGTGCTTTCTAAGGGAAGCATAGATAAGGTGAATAGAATTGGTCCAAGCACAGAAACCTGTGGAACTCCGTGACTAACTTTGGCATGCATAGAGGACTCATCGTTAACAGGTACGAACTGAGATCGATCTGATAAATAGGACTTAAACCAGCTTAGTGCGGTTCCTTTAATGCCAATTAAATGTTCCGGTCTCTGTAAAATCCCAAATCCCAAATCCAACGGATGTGACGTCATTCGTGCTGGCGAGTGCCTTTATTTTCAGCTATGCAACAGGGCTAACAGTGTGCAACCATAGCTAACGTTTGGTTAGAAATGGAGTCTGCTAACGCCAACAAAAGACCACAACTCAGACTGCGACACAAAAAACTCCACGGAAGCACAAAAACCCCCAAAGGAATGTGACCGACGTCGGGGGGGAAAACTAGGCTCAACATCGGCCGGGCCTTTGATTCATGGAGGGACCTTCGTTTGGTCAGCTCACATTACTGCAAGCATGTGAAATACATAATGATATTATGGTTCACGTCTATGTAGCGTGAGCAACAGGACGCTTACTGTCATTGATTGAACGCCCACAGGTGTCACTGTTAACAAGCAATTTCTGATTCTTACATATTGCCCCGTTAACCATCATCGTCTTTTATTTCACACTCTGTCTGATGGTCCGACCTTAACAACCTCAGACCCCCGTCGGCCAGCTCACAAACAGAAGAGTTTTCACTGGTAATCGACTCCATTTGGGCTCCTGTGGTGCTACTTCTCAGTGTGATTCATTGCCGCCCTCCTCTTTATTGTTAACCTCCTCTTACTTCCTCCCCTCTCTCCTCGCCCGCTGCCTAACTAAAACCTTGTTGGTCAAATTAAAAACAGTTTAGCCTGCCGCACTGGCTTGCATCACCAGCCCATAAACACAAAGTGCTTTGGTCATGTAAGACAGAGGCGGTGTGATTATCTCTGCTCCTTTTAACTCACAAATCAAACACGGGTTCAAGCTGCAGGCCCTGATATGAGAGCAGCATTTTATTAAAGGGAGAGAGGAAACCAGAAGCCTGCAGCGTTTTTATTGCGGAAACAATGAAGGAGCATCTCAGCAGAGCAGATCTGAGTCGCTGTGAGGGATTTGGACTCGGTTACAGAGATGGAAAGAAGCGTAGTGACAGATGGAAATGAGATTCAGGAGTAACTCTGCTTGGCTCTAACCTTTCAGTGGTTTCTCACAGTGCCACCTGGTTACTGTGAGATTAAATTGAACCCAACAGATCCGTAATTTCAGGGTCCGCGACATCAAAAGTGAGTCGACATAATAAGGCTTAATCGCTAACTTTCTGATGGCTAATGACCCCGAAATTGACTGTCGGGTTAGATTAGACAGCTCGGTGCTTAACACTAACCTACCGGAGCTGGAAGGAAACATGTTACTGAATTTAGTTTTCAAAGGGAGGTCGTAGAGGAGCTCTGGAGATGCCAGCCGAGGGATAGTGACAGAGAAACACCAGACAGAGCAGACCCAGAGACAGTCCTCCTCTTTAGTCTCCTCTCCCACAGAGGCTAAGGTTTCATGGTTGTGATTGATGGACAATAACAAAGACCCCCCCTCCATATGTCATAGTTATGTGTTGTCATCGCACTGCTCTTTCTGTTCTCGTAACATCTGAAATGTTCTTAATAGACTTGAAATGAAAAAGAAAAACCAAATGCACTTACATTTCAGACAGCGTCTTTCATTCTCAACATGCATGTTAGATTGTTTTTATTTTTTCAGCCATGCTAGCAGCGTAGCACTAGGATCGGCAATGTCAGCCACTCCTGTACCAAAAAGAAGTTTATTCAAGTGTACTATTAGTGTACTTCCAGTATGCTTGCAGTTTACTTTTTATATACTTACAACTCGTCACATACTGACGCTTTGACTTCGCTCGCAGTAAACACCTGCTTAATATTGTCAATTAAACAAAAACACTTGCAGTGTGTTCCAATCCACGTACTTCCAGAAGTACACTTCAATGTAGTGCACTTTGTGCACTCTGTACTCACTTGAGTAGTGCGTAAATTACAACGGGGTAGGGTCGTCTCAAATCGAATACTCTGCGGCGCACTGACCGGAAATGACGATCGCAACATTTGACCGCGGCTCGCTACCCGCCAAAACATCTTGTGAAAAAAATTAAAGCAGAGTGGAAATTATGTCTCCAACGCCGTCGTCTACGATGTGTCCTCATGTTGGCTGAAAATGCACCGGTATGTTTACGTATTGTATTGTTTGTATTGTTTTATTCTGTTATCTACGTATGTTTGAATAGTGGTCTTGGCTCCGCCCCTTCCGCTACGTAGCCAAGATGGCGACAGTTGAGTGTGGAAAGTGTCCAGCGTTCTACACTCAACGATCTGACCATTTTGAGTACAACATCCGGGTACTTTGAGTGCACTGCATTTTGCCGTACTTCCCAGTATGAACGCACTTATGCACTCAAAGTAGTAAGTGTAAGTACAGAAGTACGCGGATTGGAACACACTGCTGCTTAGGTTTAGGCAACAAAACCACTTTAGTTAGGTTTAGGAAAAAACAACATGGTTGAGCTTAAAACGACTTAAAACGTTTTTACAGTGAAAATGTGACTTGACGTTGAGAACACGGGTCATGAACGTTCAGCTGATTGTAAAGTGAAAATGAAACTTAACACGCAGGACATGAACAGCGGTCTCCTGGATGAAAGCCCTGTGTTTGTTGGATTCATCAACCTCCACTCTCACTCTTTAAACTACGTCACCAAAGCACTTTCCCTGAGCGTTTACTGTTGCCCTGGAGGGGTTTACATTGTAGTTAATGGAAAGCCCGGTACGTGTCCTACCGCCGCGAAAGGTATCTACCGCGACGGTTGTGACAAAGCGTTGTTATTTGACGCCCTGAGAATAAGAACACTGTACTAAGTATTTAATGATAATAAACACATTTTAGCATTCTAACAGGCTAAGTTAAGATAGCGAACATGGTCAACATTATACCTACTATATGAAAACAAACATTTGCAGAACATGTATATGTGTACTACAGTATGTATTTGTACGCTTGAACAGATGTACGTAGTTTAATCATTTTTCAGGATATATATATATATATATTTATATATTTTGTACTTTTCTGAACGTGTTAGGTTCATAATGGGGCCATTGACCAGCTTCGGCTCACCTCACACTCCCACTGACACCTGCAACACCTCTGCAAATTGGCAGGCGGCAGCGGTTTAATATACTGAGCTGTGAAGTGTTCATAAATCTCTCCAACACGGTTAATAGCAGCTTTGAGGCCACAGAAGAGACAAGGCCTCTCCAGATACTACACTTGTTTGTTTTTTTTACACACAAAAATCATCTCTTTATTTATTGTATATCCTGCACTTCACAATAAGAACACATAGGACTTTTCAACGATGAAAGAAATAGGTGAGGTCAAATAGATCCTCTGGATTGTGACAAATGAGCACAAAAATCTAAGAACTGACGTGATATACGGAGGCAATTTAGAAAAGGTCGAGCTGCTCCACACAGAAATATCCCGGCTCTATATATTTTCTTGCCCCGTAAAATGAAAGCGTGTTGGTGACCACAGAGTGAAGGTGTGTAACTCTAGATGACCTTGCAGTCACATGGCCGAAAGCACCGACGTGTTAATGAAAGTGACACGTTACTCGGCTCGGCCTGAAACCCGAAGCTTAAACAAATACATACAAATCACTGCGCCGATGGGTCCGACACACCGCCTCCACAGTGCCTCGACTCAGAGCCTCCCCCCCCCTCACAGGTAAATACACCTGTATATTTATCATTTTATGCAAACATTATATAAATATTGTCCCAAAGTCGTTGACATAAAGTTGGAGCTCGCCGACGGCTGCTGCCTCCGCAGGTTTAGAGCGATACACAAAGAGCTCTCTGTGTAACAGGTAAGCATTCACACATGCTCAACACACACACACACACACACACACACACACACACACACACACACACACACATATATATACATTGTGTTGAATCTCGCTGCCATTAACATTTGTAGCCACGTTTACAATTTGCGCAGCAGATATGGCAACAAACAGTTTCCATAATGTAAATAACAGATTTAAATATCTCCAGATTCATCTCACGTTTCTCAGGTGCATTTATTTTGATTATTTATAAAGAATAGTTAGAGGTCGGGAGTGTGCTGCTGAGCATGTCCTTTCTCCAAACACAAAAGTGTGTGTGTGTGTGAGTTAGGGCCCATGTGCTAGTGATTTCAGCGCTCTCCTGTGTGTACGCCGGGCTGACAGGGTTGAGGTCTCTCTGGGCGGCCCGGTGCCGCCGCCACCACCTCCACCACCTCCACCATCAACAGGGACCCGGAGCTGATAAAAGGAAGGTGTGCTGGTTGCTGATTGGCTGTTGTCCTGGCAGAGGTGATACCCCTAAACAGGGTGTCATGGTCTCGCCAGACTCAGAAGAGGTTATGCTGAGGACAACCCTGCAGAGATCAATACCACAGCACCTCTAAAGCTATGATGTCACCTATGAGGTTGGACCAGTGGAGACTCCAGGAAGTCTCTGTGTCCGGTTAGGAAATAGTCCCGCTCGTAACCCCCAAATTGTTGACTGCAGACTGGTTTTACGCATGTGATGTGTTAATTAGTGAGCTCTGGACCATCTCGCAGTTGTAAACGAAAACATTCCAAATGTGTCCCAATTTATTTTGATTTATTTTATTCAATTTATTCACGCAATGAAGGTTAGGTACGTAACGTAACTTAATATGTAACTTAAAATGAGTCAACAATGAATTTTGGTTTCATTCGTGACACGAACAGCGGTCTCCGGGGTGAAAGTCCATCCATCCACCCCGACCTCTATCTGTCTTTATACTACGTCACCTGATTTCCTCCTTTACTCCCGCCATAACTCCGGCCACGTAGTTTGATGCGTAGGACCGATGATCAAGCTGCCATATTTGACGACTTGGGAGTTACTCTGCTGCTGGTGTAGCTTTATATTTAATGGAAATATTATTTGTTATGTATTTGTATGTACTTTTAGAACTTTTAAAACTGACTGAAAATCAAACAGACTCTGTAATGCTGCTAAATGCTGGCGGCCCTGAATGCACCACATGTTTGTCTACGTGTCTCGTAGCTCCATGACAATAAGAAGAGTCCTAGTTTCCTGAACGACTACCGAGAGCAGGTGCAGACTCCCTCTCGGACCTCTGGAGTCCAGGATGTTGCTGTCTGTCTGGAGGCGTCTCTGGTGTTCGTCTGGCTCATCCAGACACAATCCACATAAGACCTGTTGTGGCCCATTTGTCTCCGTACACGGATACTGTTCGGGGTTGGATTCTTCGGGGGTTATGTAAGTCTCTGGGTGTGAGGGAAAAAGACTGGAGACTGGAAACTTTCCCCAAATCCTCAGTGGACGTGCACGGAGTCATCTGATTAGTGAACGACACGCTGTCGGTCTGGGGAATGTTCTGACGGGATCCACGTCCTCTTTAGCGCTATAAGCAGATGTTCCAAATTACACTAAGCAGCGGTATTAATCTTGTTTAGAAGCAGGGAGGGAAAAGGTGTGAACAGCAACTTCCACTAAAACACTGGATTTATTATGATAGAGAGAGCGAAGCGTTTTCTCATCGCTGTGAGCGTTGCCACAGACGAGCACCTGTTATAATGCACTAACTCAGGGGTCAGCAACCTGCGGCTCTTTAGCCCCTGTCCAGTGGCTCATGTGGGCCACATTCAGGAAAACAATAAACCAGAGATTGAGAATAAAGTAATAATATTATATAGTAGTAATTTTACGTGTTATTTTCTTTTTTTCTCGTAAAGTTATGACTTTATTCTCGTAATATTACTATTTTTTTCCCCGTAAAGTTATTATTCTATTCTTGTAATATTACGACTTTATTCTCGTAATATTCTGACTTTATTCTGTAAGTCTCAGATGTTTTTTCCCTCAATGTGGCCCTAATACTCGTAGTACATTGTCTCTTTGGCCCTCACTGCATTATACTTATATACTATATACTTAGACTATAAACTGTGTTACCTTCATCACAATGATCAAACGTTTTGCGGCTCCAGACAGATTACTAAAATGGCTCTTTTGATAGTAAAGGTTGCTGACCCCCTCACTAACTGAATGATATTACACACTCTTCACATACATGTGCACATGACTACAAACATACTGTGTGTGTTTGTGTGACCTGTAAGGACTTGAAGGTCCTGCACAAGTTGATCCAGAGGGGGGCACTGTCTCAAAAGGCATCAGCATTTACAACACCACCAGCTCATCCTGTGTGTTAGTACTCTGTGACGTGTATTTAACATCACAGAAATAATGCATCTAATACAAGAAAAGTGTTTTTTAACTCCCACTTTAGAGAGCAGACAGTCTGGACTACAATTCATTTTGACAACTGAAAGTTACTGCAGCTGAAAAACAGATTTTCTTCTTGTAATATTTTGCAGCTAATGTATTAAAGTGCAGTATTTCTCCAACAAATGTCACTTTGAGACACGTAACTCGCCTTATTCTGTTACAGAGCAAACACTCCTAATTTTGACGCCTCGAGAGGAAATTTGAGCTCTGAATCATCATGCGCTCTTTATGAGGCTTGGGGAAATACTTTTTATTATTTTTTATTTTAATGACATTGGCAATAGGAGAAGGCCCAGAGAGGCCTGACCTCATCACAGTTAGCAGCTCCTGTGTTCATGCGGCTCACATTTTGCTGTTTTATTGTCCGTCTGTTCTCGTATTTTTTTGGCTAAACTCGCTCGCTCTCACACTGAGATCATATTTGGATGTCGGAGTAACAATCCTCCGTGTGTGATCGGGAGTTCTGCGTGCACGTCAGCTGTATTTCTGCAGTTTCTACTTGTTGTTTAGAGCTGATTGTGGTTCCAACACTTGAAACCCAAGAAGGTCATCCTGCTTGTATTCGATCATCACTGCAGGTGGCTGTGACTATGGAGAAATACAACAACAGTCTCCAGTAGATGGTAGTAGTGGGTAACTCTATAAATGAGCTTTCAGCACTGCAGAGGATTCATTAATCAAAGTAACGTTCATTTTTAAAGGACACACTGATGTTGTGATCAGTTATACATTATACAACACAACTTGGTTGAATAATTACAGAATCTATATTCCAGGTGATGGTGATGAGTGTCTGTAAAACAAATTGTGACGCCCCTGTTACTTCATATCTTTTCACATAGAGCTGCAATCGTACTTAAAATAAGTGTGACAGGTCACATATCAAGAGAGTTTAACGTCTAACTAAAGACCTCAGGAGCTGCGGAAACAGGAACTAAAAAGAAGAGTGAATATTTGACTTCTTCAGGAAGGCTAACCGGTGAGCGAACTTGTTACCAAATTGTGTAAAAAGGCTGTTTCAGTGTGTTTGAGTGAGTCTTTCTGCCCCTTAGTGGTGAAAAAATGTCTTACTGGAGCTTTAAAATATTTGTTGCATTCATGTTAATGTAATAAAGTAATATTAATAATAGGTACTGGTGAGTACCTTTATATGAAAGAAATTCCAACTACCTACTTTAAACCTGCATTAACTGATTTTGTGGCCACTTGGGGGCAGCAGAAACAAGCTGTAAACACAACACTGACATATCACCTGATAAAGTTATATGGCGTATCTCTGGCCTCATGGAAAATGCAAGTTAGATAAATGCTCAACTGTGTTCACCAGCTAGTCGCTAACTTTGTCTGTCTGCCGTTTGGTGCTGGGAAGTTTGCATTCACAAGGAATGAAGCAGACGGCAAACCAGATATCATTTTAGTGGACGAGAGCGGGTTGGTAAAATTAGGTGGGAATACCGGCGGCGGCAACGGTAGACGGCATTGCTGTCTGAAGTTAAAATATTTTACATATCATTTTCAACCGGATGTTATGTAGCTCCCTCTCACAAGCAGAAAGTTGTTTAAGTTTGCAATAGACTATTAAGAGAAAGTTGCATTTTATAGCAATATGCATTACCAGAATAATTACATAAAATAAAAATAATATAAAAAAAAGATAGCAACATATCGTCATGTGTGTTTTGCCGTCCTGCCATTCTGTCAGACTGTTTGTTTGTTTTTCCTGTGCCGTCCAGAAGCTGTTGTCCATCTACCGTCTGCCTGATTCCATGTGAATGCAGCATTACACACAATCATTTCATCCACTGTCGATATAAAACATTGACTAAAGCAGCCTTAAGTTCATGAGGAAGGAAGTTCAAGACATATCTGCACACACAGCGAACGTACTGTAGACATACTGAGTTTAATGTTTTATGGATACAAATATAGGAGCACACTGGGTCAGCGTGTCCTCATACAACGGTTCGTATGATATCTTAAGAAAAGTTATTCCTCATCGTTCTCCTACGAATGTCCAGCAATTTCAGCATGTTACATGCATACAGTCTTTTCAAAATAAACTTCTATCTTCACAGGAAACAACTTGGTTAGGTTTAGGAAAAGATCTCGGTTTGGGTTAAAATAACTACAGAAGTGCTGTAACTTAAGTATGGAAGTTATGTGACAAATAAACCAACGTTGACTTCTGGTTTCACACGGGACACCCACAGCGTTCTCCTGGTGTTTTTAATCACATACCCATCCACGTCCTCCCTACGCTGCATTCGTCCTCTTTACACTACCCGGTTCACGATTACGTGTATTAAGTACGCATGGATTTCATGGGATATATAGGATTACAGTGCCTTACTTTTCGTAGGTATAGCTGCAGCTGTATATGAGACCAGCCTGACTGGGTAGACCTCCTGACATCCAGAATCACATCCCTCCCCCCTCTCTGTTACTGAGCTCTGGCTCACCTGTGAATGTTCAGATGAAGACCGCTCACCAAATGTTTTCATAAGTTAATGATTTCCTTCCACACATGAAAAGTGAATTCTTCATACCTGTTAGCCGGCACCGTGCCTCTCACAGCTTCACTCCGCTCAGCCTCATGTTCTTCCAATTATCTTTAAAGGCAGCAAATCCAATTGATACTGTTGCTAACGAAGATAAAAGAGCCTGATGTTTTGGCCTGATGTCATCTCTGACGGTAATGAAATCGTCTCAGTGGGGGGGAGCTGGTAAAGGTTTACTGACAGTATATCTGGATGCAAAGATGCTGGTTAAAATATTTACTGAACACATGGACGGCCTTTAATAGGTGAGATATTTAAACATCTTCCTGCCAGATGATGTTTTACAGTCTATGATGGAGTTTTCTAAATGCCAGATCTACTGTAGTATTATGTTCTTCAATGTTATCCTGGTTGTTTGCTCTGCGTGTCCTCGCCTGCGTGTCCTCGCCGGCGTGTCCGTGTGTGTGTAACCCGTGTCTAAATTGTCGACAGGATTGTTTCCAGGAGGGTCGTAATGAAACACAGATCATTTCATCGCAGCGTAAACTTAATAAAGGAGGACAAACAACAGCTCACGAACATAATCAAACCTGACGACAAGTGACAGGCGAGCATTAGCTGCATTTCACTAAATTAACATTTAGGTCTCCGGCAGGGCTAAAAGCCACATTTGAAAAGGGCCGCCAGTCGTTCATGGAAGCGATTATGCGGCTGGCCCGTGGCCCCGTGAAGACCCTGACAGAGACACGAGGTCAGAGGTCACGCAGGGCCATTAGTGGCGTCATTATGGGGTGTTTCGCTTCACATTTGCATGAACCAGAGCTGAAACTATAAGACAAGATTAGGGCCCTCAAAAGCTGTCAGGAACCCTCTGAAGCAACTCGCCAGTATTTATACGCATGCATGTGTGTGTCTTTAAGAGCATTAGCCATCATCCCCCCCCTCTTCATTAGAGATCTATCTCTGCAGCTGAATACATACAATTCATCATAATCCCGTTGATCTCTGAGATGTTTGCTGGAGCTTTAGAGAGCTTGATTTCACTGATAACCCAGTTTGTTGAGGCTCAGACGTGAGACGGGATGTGTCGGAAAATAAGTACTCCTCTTATTCACATGTTGTTATTCACATATTCCTGTTTATTCATTATTGGGGGGATGGGGTGGCGAGAGGAATTTCTACTCGCCTCACTTCACGTCCACCACTGCTTGTCACACTTTGGAAACGGTGTACACACATACACACACACACACACACACACACACACGCACACGCACACACACGCACACACACGCACACACACAAACACACACACACACAAAGCCCGTGGAATGGTCTGTGACTCTAATGGCCCTTCCTTTGGGGGCACTTTTAATTGTTTGGTCATCGTCTCCATGCTCAGTGTGTCACAGTCAATAAAGCCACATTAGAGGAGACAGGAGGTGAGGGGTGAGGGGGCCGACACGGGGGGGTTAGGACCTTGGCGTGGAGAGAATATAAAGCGTCTGAACCCTCCCAGAGTGGCATTCTGCTGCTATCAGAGCTCCACGGAGGACGGGCTGTCACTGCGGCCCATTGTGAGCCCAACGACTCATTCTTACTCGGGGAACAACCTTAAAAAAAGGTCTCAGGGATTTGAAGAAGTGGGGACAAACCTCTTGGATTTCAGTGTGTTCACTGGTTTTAAATGAGAATAGGCCGCCCTTCATTTAGCCAATCACAGCGTGATCAGATATCACTTACCTCTCGCAAACCATATAATTTTTGGTAACCTTTGCTAATGCGTACAAAAATAACAGCGAGCCTCTCAGGCGGAAAATAAACCGAGCAGAGATTTAATTTGGCTCGTGTGTCGCAGCTCTTACATGCACTGCTGCAGCTCTTTATTTGATGTAACGTGCTTTTTAAACTGCTGTCAGCGATAGCCATAACATGTCACCAGAACCTGGGAAGTGTGCGATGGGGACTGTGATAACCCCGCGGCTCAGCCCGGCCTCACAGATCCCTCCCCCCCGGTCTGAACCGTCACTCTCTGAATCTGCAGACCACCAGGAGAGTCCCGCTGACCTCCTGGCGACCTGCTCCACCTCACTGTCATGAACTCTGCTCACCACACACACATACACACACACACACACACACACACACACACACACACACACACACACACACACACCTACACACCTATCTGTCTGATGCAGGCCTGTGTGCCACGCTGCCACACAGTTTTATGTTCGTATTGAGTTCTTCCTATGTTTATTATGTTGTTATTGATGTTTTAAAAGTGTGCATGCAGTCAGATCCTCTAAACATTTATGTTCTCAGAGACGATCTCTGTCTCCATCTATACGTCCCAAACCTCAAGTCAAAGTTCAGCTGGAGTCTTGACATCTGCGTCGCCTTGGTAACATGGTCCTGTAGCGCAGAGCACGCTCATAACCTTAACCTTAGAACCTGCTGGCTGAAGTGTCAAGATATGCATGCAGTTCCATCCATGTACTATCATGTACCAAAAACATGATGATCCATCAATGCAGTGTGTGGTGGTGTGCGTATCTGCAGGATCCTGCAGCCCTCTGCCTGGATTTTCTTATTTTGCTGTGTTTGGGACGTTTCTGGGCGTCAGTCAGGTCAAATCAAGTCAATCTGATTTTTATAGCCCAATATGACAAATTTGCCACAGGGGGCTTTACAATCTGTACAAGATACGACACCCTCTGTCCTTTACAGTACCACGCTCACATCGGATGAGGAAAAACTCCCCGGACTGGAGCCTAATGCTGGATAGCTTATCAGTTATTTATGCTTTTGACCAAAACTATTTTTGTTTAAGTTGAATGTGTTTCATGCAGTTTCAGTCAATAAGCCTATCAGTGAAAATATGCAGCTGGCATTAAAGTCTTGTTCTTTATCAAAGCTGAATTAGTTTGATTAAATATAGCCGGTCTGATAACAGCACGAAACAATGCATGTGTGAATGGTGTGGATTTTGGGCCCAAAAGCTGAACTCAGACTCGGCAAAAGTTCACAAGCAGCTTTTATTTGTGAAGTGAGAGTGGTGGGGGTTTGGAGAGTTGATCTGGGGTTTGTGGTGGAGCGGGGTCTGAGCAGGGCAGACGGAGACCACAGGAGGAGAATGCACCTGAGGCACAGGTAGATGCAAAGTTAGACAAACAAGACAAAAACACTACCAGGAACTAACAGCATTAGTAGCACAGACCGGAGTGTAGAGCCGAGGTAGATCTACTGCAGGAGCTTGATGAGAGGATGAGGTTCAGACTGAGACAAACTGGGGACCAAGAACCAACAGAAAACACCAGACACTACTTGTTACAGTAAGAGTGCATCTCCTCCTTTTTATCTACATATTTATTATTATTGATCGTACCTGAAGATGGACTATTGATGATGATGTCTAGGTGTTGTGAGTGAATGCACGCTGCCACTAGGAGGCTCTTTTCCTGGGGACTGAATAAACTGAACCCAGACCAGATTATTGGATTTCACTGGTGCCCCTCCCTGCTCTGTGTCTGAGGACACAAGTCTCCGTTGGACACATAACTCAGAAGTGGTTCTTGGACAGACTGTTCACTCCATATAAATCCTGCTCGTTTTATGAGCCCCTGGTTTACTAACGCTGTCCCCTTCTCACACGCACGCACGCACGCACACACGCACGCACGCACGCACACACTCACACGCACACACACACACCTCGGCCTTCAGATGTGTCTTTTAGTGTAAAAAACACAAAACTGACTCACTGCACAGACATGTTTTTATCTTCCTCAAGAGTACCTCGGTTACGTGTTACAAAACGCCGTCTTAGCTAAAGTTAAAGAGTCCCGCCATGCCGCTATACACCCCCACCGTGTACCAGATATTCGCACCAACATGGCGAGTTAGTGGCTGAAAGTTAGACACCACGGTTCCAGCGTATAGGTCCTTGTCTTGTGTGGCCCCCACAGTTTAGAGCCCACCTGCCAAAGTAATTTATGATCCCGTTAAGAGAAACACTGCCCAGGATCTTGAAGGCTGAATTTCTGGCCCCGGCCGCTGCTACAATATTTCACGATTATCAGGCTATCCCTGGCGGCTTCATAAAACACCTCATATTACCACACTTCCCTGTCTGTCTCTGCAGAGGCCTTTTTTACACCCTCTCTGTGGTGGGTCACGATTTAAGGCGCTTTCAGGAGGCGGGATGTTCTTCCAAAACCCCCAAAACTGGCGCGTTTCACAAGGTTGTCGGATGGAGGGAGTTGGCCAAACTCTCTCCTATTATTAGGGCCCGAGCAGCGACAACGCCGGGCCAGCGAAGGCCCTATTGAAACTGGAGGAATTCTTCTTTTTATTTTTCACAAAAAGTTGTTAAACGTGGCACACTTATCAGACACGGTGAAAATTTTTATATTTTAAGGGTCTCGGGCTTGGCTGTTGCAAAATGGCTTGCTAGCGCCCCCTAGAAAGTTGGAAAAATTGAGCCCCCGGCTCCAGTTTCACCTACATGTATGAAATTTGGCAGACAGATGTAACATGTGGAGACGCACAAAAAAGCCTCTTGGAGGTATACCGAAAACCCAACAGGAAGTCAGCCATTTTTAATTCAATGTGCGATTTTTGCCTGTTTTTAGCGTTTTATAGGGCATGCACTTTAACAAACTTTAACTTTACTTCCTCCTACAGATTTAATCAGATCGACTTGAAATTTTGTCAGGACCATCTTAAGACCTTAAAGATGAAAAGTTATTCAAATGGTGAGTTTTCACCGAACGATCTGACCTTGGCGTCCCTTTGGCGTGATTTGCCATGAAACAGGAAGTTGTTGTAACCTCAGCATACTTTGTCATATAGCTCCAAATTTCTCAGCCATGGATGGTGGTCCACGCCTAACGTAATTTTCATGTCAATATAGATTCATAGCTCCGCCCCAAGACGTTAGCCACGCCCCCTTTTATAACTCATGAACCATTTGTCGTAGAGTCTTGTGGCAGGCGTTGTTGCACTCATCAGAGTTCCGGTTTCATTGTGCCTGACCGCGTCAATCGGCGTCCCGCGGGGAGGTGCGAGGGCCCGTCCATCGCTGCTTGCAGCTTTAATTATCATTATTATTCATATATGCTTTGTCAGATGCATGTTTTGCTGATGCAGGAAGTTAGAAGTCGCAGAGGGACTGACCACAACAGTGTTCCTCAGAGAAGTGTTTTACTGGCACCTCTTTCACTAAAGCGTATAACACTGGTGTTGATTTTAGCCGGCTGTAGACGTTAGCCCAGTCAATGGCACTGTTCAAGGCCTCTCCATCACTCTGCGTGAGCAGAGCTGCGACTTGCTCGTAAAGCTGCTCATAAACCGACGCTAACAGAGCCGGCTCTGCCCAGATACATAAAGCATCCAAAGCAACACACACATTAACGGGCACAGACGGTATAAAGCACTAACACCAGCGGTTCTCTTTCACCTGAATAGTGCTCATGATTAAAGAGGCTTTACACTGATAAATGTTTTAACTCCACTGCATTAAAACTTTATATCAAACTGTCTGTTTAAAAGTTCTGCACTTACAATGTCATCGCTCTAAGAGGTTGACCCATGAATCACCCCGAAGTGATTCGACTGAGAGCTCTGAATCAGCCAAACGGAGTAAAGTGGAGGGTTGAATTAAGAGTTTAAAACCTCTTTTGTGAGATGAAATATTATAATCTATGGGGGGGGATTGACCTGTCAAGCCCGCACTGTATTGAGCAAGGGCTCAATATTAGCTCTAATAATGGCCCGTTCTGAATTAGCTAATCCTGCTATTATCTGAAATAAGAACAACTGGCCAGACTCAGCGACTGCTTGGCTGGGAATCTGTTTTGTGTCTTTGCTTACGGTTTTAATTGTAACAAGCTGAGGGGAGAAAGCAAAAAAAAAATAATCTATTATGCCAATGTCACTTTGGGGCGAGCATTCCCATCGGAGCATCACAGCTCAAAGAGGTCTTTAGGTGCAGATTCCCACCAGAACGGCACAGAGACCCGGCCAGGAAAGCCAAAGGCAGGTCTAAAGAGAAACCACCTCATTTTACTGGAAAATTTGTTAAATTGAGAAATCTATGAAGCACAAAGATTGCAATCGAATGGAGCAACAAATGGAGCAGACAAAAAAGGGGGGTCAAAGGTTTTTTGTTTTTTGCGGTGAATGGAGGCACGGTGACGGAGGAATGAAGACAGAGCAGCATTTAAGGGCCCACAAAGCTGTGCATTTAAATAAACAGGGTTACGTCCTTCTCCTTTGGGCCCAATGAAGTCCATCAAAGAACATGGTAATGCCCCACTGAATGGACGCAAGGACTCACAAACTCCCGCCTTTTCACTTCGTGTGAAAGAATGTGACATAATAAACACAACACCCCCCCCCATGAAAAACAGACATAAAGTGAGCTTTACACATTTTCTGCCCTGGTTACAGCCTTAAATCATTACTGGGGTTGCCATGTGGGACGCTTTGCAGCGTGCAGATGTCATTATCTCTGGGAACGTTGTAAAAGCAGAAATACTGAAATCAATATGAAATGCTGGAGGGCAGGAGCACCCACAACAGCAGTGGAACATTTGTCAATTCTGTTTTAGACAATAAAGTTACGTCTAGACAGCTTCCAGGATTATCAATGTACAACTTCTGCTTGTACAAAGCTACTATAGTGCAGTGCCCGCTCGGTGTCGCCCGATTGCTTGGCCCCCGGAAGTGCTGCTTGCAGCGTGGCCAAACGGCGGTACTACAACTTCCGTGTCTGTCACATGATGCCATCGGGCCCAAAAAGACTTTTTCCCATAGTATTACGTTGGGAAAGAGACACTTGTAACTTGTCGGATAAAGGCTGAAATCCAGAGTTACAGACGTAGGCAAAGTTGTTGGTAACGTTCCGTTAAAGAGAGAAAAACCCACAATGGTCACTGAAAATGAACTAATGAAAATCAGATATTGTTTTTGAATTGTGGTTCAACAGAATCATTTTAAAAAACAAACTAATGAAACTGGCCAGGACAAAAATGATGATACCCCTAGAAAAGATGTAAAATAATGTGACCATAGGGACATATTAAACTAAGGTGTGTCCTGTAATTAGCATCACAGGTATCTTCAAACTTGTAATCAGTCAGTCTGCCTATTTAAAGGGTGAAAAGTAGTCACTGTGCTGTTTGGTATCATGGTGTGTACCACACTGAACATGGACCACAGAAAGCTAAGGAGAGAGTTGTCTCAGGAGATCAGAAAGAACATTATAGACCTTCATGTTAAAGGTAAAGGCTATAAGACCATCTCCAAGCAGCTTGATGTTCCTGTGACTACAGTTGCACATCCATGGGACTGTAGCCAACCTCCCTGGATGTGGCCGCAAGGGGAAAATTGATGACAAATTGAAGAGACGGATAATACGAATGGTAACCAAAGAGCCCAGAACAACTTCCAAAGAGATTAGAGGTGAACTCCAAGGTCAAGGTACATCAGTGTCAGATCGCACCATCCGTCACTGTTTGAGCCAAAGTGGACTTAATGGAAGACAACCGAGGAGGACGCAAATCATAAAAAAGCGAGACTGGAATTTTCCAAAATGCATATTGACAAGCCACAAAGCTTCTGGGAGAATGTCCTTTGGACAGATGAGACAAAACTGGAGCTTTTTGGCAAGTCACATCAGCTCTATGTTCACAGACAAAGAGATGAAGCATCCAAAGAAAAGAACACTACCTAATGTGAAACATGGAGGAGGCTCGGTTATGTTATGGGGCTGCTTTGCTGCATCTGGCACAGGGTGTCTTGAATCTGTGCAGGGTGCAATGAAATCTCAAGACTATCAAGGCATTCTGGAGCGAAATGTGCTGCCCAGTGTCAGAAAGCTTGGTCTCAGTTGCAGGTCATGGGTCCTCAAACAGGATAATGACCCAAAACACAGCTAAAAACACCCAAGAATGGCTAAGAACAAAACATTGGACTATTCTGAAGTGGCCTTCTATGAGCCCTGATCTAAATCCTATTGAACATCTGTGGAAGGAGCTGAAACATGCTGTCTGGAGAAGGCACCCTTCAAACCTGAGACAGCTGGAGCAGTTTGCTCACGAGGAGTGGGCCAACATACCTGTCGACAGGTGCAGAAGTCTCATTGAGAGTTACAGAAATCACTTGATTGCAGTGATTGCCTCAAAAGGTTGTGCAACAAAATATTAAGTTAATGTTACCATCATTTTTGTCTAGGCCAGTTTCATTAGTTTGTTTTTTTAAATGATTCTGTTGAACCATAATTCAAAAACAATATCTGATTTTCATTAGTTCATTTTCAGTGCATTTTTATTTATTATTACTTTTGTCAGTTTCAAGTTATTTCAGTGACCATTGTGGGTTTTTCTCTCTTTAACGGAACGTTACCAACAACTTTGCCTACGTCTGTATTTCCCTTCCTCCGTTCATGTGAATGAGACCCAGACCGCGAGCTGGAGCGAGGGCTGGGAGGCATAGTTAAAGGAAACGCTACTGCGCCTGCTCTCATGCGCCACTGAGCAACTCTCATAGGAATGAACGGGAGCCCGCCGCCTACGCTGTATCCAGTTCTCCTTATAATCGAGAACCGCTCATCGCTCGTTGACCCCGGGTGAGTGAAAAAGAGTTTGGTTGAAACGCTGCAGTCCACAGAGCCCTGACGCCCCGCCCACGCTGTTGCATTGAGCGCTATCACTTGTTTATTCAAACTTTATTTATATTGAATGTGCACGTTCAAATTGCACCAAATTCCACACTGCACATCCTTGGGTCCCCAGCAATACACCTGCCAAATGTGAAGTAGATCAGATGAACGGTTCTCGAGATACACAGAGGACACACATACATACAGAGATTTCTCGCTTTATAGTCCGATAACGCTATAATTAATTGTAACAGAAAGTTATGGAAGAAATATTAAGATCCTTTACTCTGGTGAAAGTAGTAAAAACCCCAATATAAAAGTCCTACACTCATAAATTTACTTAAACCTGCATTAATTGATTTGTTTGGCCACCTGGGGGCAGTGCAGAGGGTGGCAAACATGACATTGACATAGTATCAAGTTAGCTTTAGCATTTGTTTGGAGTCATGTGTCTGGCCACTTGGCAAATTTAAGTCCACTATTTACTCTTCTTTTAGCTCTGTTTTGGTCTCCACCGACTCCTGAGGGAAATAAAATAAATATAATATACCTAATTGGACTACTTTTGATTAACTTGGGCTCGGAAAAATAGCGTTGGGCTGGTAGATGACATTTGGGATGTTTTTAATCATCATTTGGCGGGGTTTTAAAAATGTTATAAAAACAATATTACCAAACACGCTGTCATTTTATGGTGAAAAACACAGATACTAAATTCAGTAAACTTCGTTGTGTGCACTCACTCATGTTGTTGACTCATTTAATTTTTAGAAATATTTGATTTACATGAATTGTATTCAATCGTCGTAAGGGATTTTGTCCAAAAATTTAGTGGAATAAATTTGTTTTCCTTCTGAAATGTGACGGAGTCGAAGTATAAAGTAGCTCAAAATGGAAATACACAAGTATACAGTACAAGTACTTACTTATTTACCTCCCAGAAAGGTCAGCGCACTGAAGACGAAACATCTTTCACACGGAAAAACATTCGACTAACTTAATCCTACCCTCCAAAATGAGCCAGATATCAGCAACAAGAGAAGATTTTATGAGTCTGAACAGATGTTATTTTCCTGCTTATCATCTATTAGTTACACACACACACAATTACACACAGAAAATCTTGTTTACGATGTCGGCTCAGGGATTGTGGGCCGGTCCAGTCCAGGGACAGGTGTTCCCCGCTAGCTCGGTCCCAGTTGATCCGCTACATAGACGCAGCTTCACATTCACATTCCAACTACTTTTAATTTTACAAGAGCCCAGGGGCCACTAGACCCGCTCTGGCTCTGGATCTGTGGCGTCTGGGCCTGGATGTTCTCCATGGACCCGAGACTCTCACACACACACACACACACACACACACACACACACACACACACACACACACACACACACACACACACACACACACACACACACACACGTTATCCTGTGTAAATACTGCAGGCCAGGCCCAGCCAGGGCCAAACTGGGTGGGAGCACGGTGCTGCGCTTCCACTCGGACATCTGTTCGTTTAACTGTTATCTGCCATCGTGCCCTCAGGTCCTCTCATTTGGCAAAGCCACTTTGTAAAGCTGAGGGGACAGAGGGGGTCTTTATGCTGCAGTCCTGTTTGAAAGGTTGAATTTGGTTCACATAAATAGAAAGATACACAACAAACTGTGCATTTCCAACACAGTCTCACAGAAGTTTGTGAAAATAGTCACAAAAATGTATCTATTTGATGTGTATGAAGTGTACATAGACAAGAATTTCCCTTTTTTTCTGTGACGCTCAGCATGACTTTCAACAACGCTTATTGTAGTGCTTTTTCCTACAAATGTCCAGCAACACGTGACACACGTGTCAATTTCTGCTCCAGTCTTTTCAAAATAAAACTACTTAGTTAGGTTTAGGAAAATATCAACTTGGTTAGGTTTAGGCAATAAAATTACTTAGTTAGGTTTAGGAAAAGATCAACTGGGTTAGGTTAAGGCAATAAAATTACTTAGTTAGGTTTAGGAAAAGATCAACTTGGTTAGGTTTAGGCAATAAAACTACTAAGTTAGGTTTGGGAAAAGATCAATTTGGTTAGGTTTAGGCAATAAAACTACTGAGTTAGGTTTAGGAAAAGGTTGACTTGGTAAGGTTTAGGCAACAAATTATTTAGTTAGGTTTAGGAAAAGATTGCAGTTTGGGTTTAAGAAACACCGGAAGTAGCGTAAATGAAGTACAGAAGTTACGCGACAAATGAGTCAACATTGACTTGTGGTTTCACACGGGACATGAACACCGATCTCCTGGCGAAAGTCCTGTTTTTTGACCCACCCATCCACCCCGACTTCCTCCTTATGCAATGTTCGCCGCTCTCTCTTTACTTCCCAGTTCAAAATTACGTGGATTACATACTGTAGGTGCGTATGTTACATCTTGCTGACCACAATTCATGTCTATGTTCACAAATCAATACATTAAATTTCGTGACTATTTCACGAGCTGCTGTGCGACCAGGCTGTTATTTTGCTCCCTTTGTAGGTGAAGTGTCAGAGCTACTGGGATGTTTCTCTCTCCGTCTCTCTCTTCTTCCTGCAGACGCAGTATCTCGTGTCGCTGGGTGTGAGCCCTCTCTTCCTCCACATAAATGATTAAAACCCTCATTAGCGTTAGGTGATACGGCTGCAGTGGAAAAGGTCTCAGAAAAGAGAGGGAGAACATGGGAAAAAGAAGACGAAGGGAGTGGACTGGGTGAAGAGAGGAGGAGGGGGATGGCAAGTACTGTAAGAAGAGAGGAAAAAACAGATTGGGGTGAGGGAGGGGTGGAAAAAGGATGGGTGGCAGGAAGCAAGAAGGGTGGGGAGAAAAACAGCAAAGGGAAGGAGAAGACGGCTGAATTAAAAGGATTGGAATTCAAAGTTGAAAGATGAGAAAGCAGTGATTCACTTCTATTTTTTGCATCCTGTCTTTCTAAAATGTAGCATTTCTACAGTAGGGTTTGGTTAACTGTATTATTTCCAAAGCAAGTATTAGAAGGATTTGTTTATTCTCGAGGAGTAAAGGAGTCCATTGCCATGTGGAGCAGAACTCAGTAAGTCTTGACCCGCGGATACGAGTCTTATTACCGAATCATCTCTAATCTGTTGTACGATCCTCGTCTCCAGCTCTTGATTATGATGAGTGCAACCGTTCCTCAGTGAGCTCCTATATTTAAAAGCTGGCACTTTGTGCACAGGTTCATTCATCAGACAGGGAGGTCCCGCTCAGATGAGCAAATTGAGGTTTATTTGCTTGACTGCTAAAAAATCTACAGAACACACTTTTCCAAATAAAGCCGGGTAAACTTTGTCTTCTGCGGTAATGCCTCTTGTAAGTGTGTGTGTGTGTGTGTGTGTGTGTGCGTATGTGTGTGTGTGTGGCCTCCATAAAAGCAGATGTTACAGCACAGTGCAGCAGTAAATACAACCACTACAGTTTATTCCTTTAATCAGTGATTTACAGCGAACTACTTTGAGCCAGTGACACGGTTGGGTTGCATGAGCAGCAGCTTGGCTTCAGCCCGTTATCTTTGGCTCTGATAGCGTGTTTATCTACTTCTGGCCAGAAACACCTGAGTGCTAAACACGGTTCCAAGTCCCAGGAGAGATTAGATAACAAAGTAAATGAAGCTAAAAATGAACTCATACACCTCGAGAGATATTGAGACCCAATAAAATGCTACCAGTGGATTTTACTTTACTTAAAATCACCTGATATCTTCTTTTATTATTAAAACTTTTAATTCAACAATTGTCACGTGAGTGCGATCTTCTCCTTATGAAGGCCAATAGTTGCTCAGAATATGTGCTCTTTGTTTTGATATATCATTTTAGGCACACTCATGTGCTCAAGGGATGATGTCGGTCTGTCGGTCCACTATACTTTGGTCCGGGATGAAATATCTCAACAACTATTGGATGGATTTTCATGACGTTTTGTGACATTGATGGTCCCCAGATGATGAATCCTTCTGACTTTTCGTTTTGCGCCACCATGAGATTGTCATTCTTGTTATTTAGTGAAATGTCTCGACAACTAATGGATGGATTACCTTCAAATTAAACAAGGTCAACATTTGTATTTGTCCAATACTTTGGTTTATTAGATTTATTTCAAATACGTAACAAATTATAAGAAAACAAACAAGAATGACCAATAAAATGAACAGTAAACGTATACAGCAAATTCTAAATAAACTAAATAAATATTATACTGTATGTTCGAAAAGGAGTAGACAGAAGTAAACACTTATAAGGTTCTATCCCTATCTTTAAATAACTTAAATAATAAAATTCATGTTTATACACATAAATAATCATCTTAATATATAAAACAATAACAACAACAACATGAACAACGTCAGCGTCACAGTCCCGAGAGACACAAGGCCCCGTCCTCATCCCTCATCCCTGAACCTCTCAAATCTATGAGGTGTTAAGACGTTACTGCTTCACGAAATAAGGTCTTCATCTATGTAGAACTAGGAGGCGCCATCGTGAATCCCAAAAATATATATTGGATGCACAACCGAACAGTTGAATGACTCACAGACCGAACCGTGGGCTGGTTGAACCGCTGCACCGCTATCAAACACAGGCCTGCTTATTATTTGATGAGGTGCCAGAGACATAAAGAGGCAATTATCTGAGCATAGGCTTACTTGAACATTAAATAGCCTGTCTGATTTCATGTATAAAATCACTGTTATGGCTTCATGTAATAAGAAGAATATTATTCTATCAATTTGATCTACCTATTTATACATTTTGGAGTTCAAACACCGTGGAAATGGTTTTCCTTCTCCCTAATGTGCAAAACAAACCAAACCAAAACCGTGACCCAGAAACCAAACCGTGGATTTGTTTAACTGTTGCAATTGCAAAAATGCAATTTAATTTCTGTTAAATATCTGCTAAACATCAGCGTGTTGGCATCGCGCTGATGGATTGCCATGAAATGTGGCACTCGGTCACGGCGTTGACTGGAGCAAAGGTTGGAAAACACAGCAGCAGGAACTGGAATGACTCCGAGAACTTGGATTGTGTGTGTGTTTCTCTGAGATAATAACAAGTATCTACCTACTTACTAACTTCTATCAACACACTGCTGATAGATTTACTGTCACTAATGACACGGCCTGTATGAGTTATGACAGATGTGACACCATTAACCCCAGAGCTGTATGTTATGTAAGCTGGAGACACACTTTCACATTCGCCATGCCAGGGGTGAGGGCATCTGGGTGTCGAGGTCCCTCCGCTCCCTCCGCTCCCTCCGCTCCCTCCGCTCCCTCCACACTCATTACAGCTCACAAACAACTGGAATGTCTTGTTTAGGTCCCAACCCTCACCTCTCTGCTCTCCAACCCCACGACAGCTCCTGGTTGTGTGTGGTTGTTAGTGGTTCACCACATTATTAATGCTTGTTGATGGCTGCTCACTGTCTCCTCGTCACAGAGAAACAGTTTATATACTGCGTGTGCAGCAAACCAGATGGGAAACAGGCGAAAGGCGGCGATGCTATCTAAAATGTGCAGAGTGAGCGATTTCCCGTCTCTTCATTTCTGACAAAGAAAAGCAATTAAGAAGCAGTGAGGAGGCTAATACTTCTCATTACAGACCTTTGACAGCCTCGGCGAGGCTCCGCACAAAAGGAGGAATTACACTGGTGGATGAAGAGAAGCAGTAAATGTGGACCTCAGCTAGAGGACGGAGCTATTCTACATCTGTCTATGGACACACTACAATGTAAATTAACTTCTCTGTGGACTCTCTCCGCTATCTGCAGAGGACGAACACAATAAAAAGACGACCTGTCAAATATAATGCAATCCAGCACAATATTATCACAATATTATCCATGAACAATAAATACTGCTTTTGTGGACTTTTTTGTTCATTTGTGGAGGATGTAGTTTGTCATTTTGTTGGATTGTATTTACAGGTTTCCCCTTTTACAAACATGCTGCAGACGAGTAGAAAATCCTGTCAACCCTCCTGTTTTTCACAGGATTCTCCCGTGTTATGCCCTCAATATCCGCTGTCCTCCCGTTTCCATAGTTTCCCGCATGTTATCCCGCATTTTTAACCTTTCTAAAAAAATAACAAAAAGGTTGGCGGTGGGCAGAACTGCTCACATATTTGATGTGTTTGCTACATTCTCCTCCGGTAAAGCAGGTGGCAGTATGTAAAACGTTTGCTGTGCCATCTAGTGACGAGAAGTCATTCAATCAAACGGCACCCGCCAATAAACCAAAACCAAAAGTCAACCTTAACTTTTTTTAAATCACGTAGGCTACGTAACTTAATTTAACCCAAACCATGATTTTTTCTTTCCTAAACAACACCAAGTTTTGTTACCTAAACTTAAATTGTTGAAATGACCACAACCTCTTAATAGCGTCTTAATTATGTGGTGGTGGGATGTGATGCATTACACCGAATTCATTCCAGAGCAGCGGCGTAGTGCGGCCTGCATCGAAGTGCGGCCTGCATCGAAGTGCGGCTGCTCTCAAGCTCGGCTAGCAGCGGCTGTTTGATTCAGTGGCAAAGTGCGGCCAAACTTTTAGCAAAAAAGTGGCAGGAGGACTCGCAGCCAATCAGTGAATAGATCCTGAGACTCCAGTGACATGTTGAGCGATGTTACAAAGAATTTCTTCCCGCCTGAAACACATGAACATGCCTCCCGGCGAGCCGCACTTCACCACTGCCTGGTGTGAATTCTGTGTTAAAATGACGTGCCTCCACCACGTAATGCGCTAAGAGGTCGCTACATATTCAGCCCGGTGTGCTACTGTACATATCAGCATTTTATTCTGCGGGACTGTTTCCAACAGACCCAGCTGAAAATCTAAGAATGAACCTAATGGTCAAAAGAAGAATCAATGCTGTATCCTGAATGCTATCAGTAAGACTATCTCTGGTAATGCAGGTAAACACATGATGACAGTCAGCATTAATAACTGTAATAAAATATCTCTGTTGGTAACAATTAGCAGGCTGCGTCTGCTGTTTCACCACAGTGACAGTCTGAACATCTGCTTCAGTCATTGTCCTGCTGTCGTTCATACAACCACAGACTGCAACAATAGAGACCAGAGGAATGTTATATACACACACAAACACACACACACACGCACACACACACTGTCTCCTAAAAGTGTACACAGAGAATAGACGAGAAGTCGTCGGAGGAAAAAATGTCTCACCTCAGCAGCAGGACTGTAAAGTTAAGTTTAGGAGTCTGTGTCTTAAAGAGAACCCTTATTACGTAGAGACACACCCGTGTGTGTTTGTGTGTGTTACTTAGTTAGAAGAGAAACACAGCAGCTATAATGCAGCTTTAACGTTTTTTCCGTGGTGCAGTTAGCTGTCAGCTTAGTGACCGTGGATAAGAGAATATAGCATTTAATGCCTAAGAAAGTGAGAAAATGACTAGTTATAGCTCCGTCCTGATTACAAGCTTTCAGTCTGAGGTTTTCACCTTTTCCTGCCTCCCTCCAGGACTCTCTCCTGATCCCCGTCAGACTTCATAAGTTCTTTCCAGAGGTCTCTCCAGACTCCAGCTCATCCATCACTCTGATCCGTATGAGGCAGCGAGCTCCCTGCCGTGGTCGAGGACCGTGATAACAAGACAGCGCAGAAACAGATGTGAAGTGAGCCGAGTGCATGCTACAAAATGGAAAAGGTGAGCAAACGCCTTTATTTATCACGGGGCTTAGCTGTCCTGCATGGCTGCACTTTAGCTAAACTACAGTTCTATTCACCTCATCCCCTCCAGGTTTGACTTCTAGCTGGTCCAGTGTTTAATCACAGAGTAATGACCTCAGCTTGTCTGTCATCTCTGGTTCGGTACAGTCACGCATTTCAGGCCAGCTCACAGCTGGGTGTTCCTGGCTCACCTCTTTACCCTCGGCTTAATTTATCTATTTCCTCTGAGGATAAAGGACATCTTTGACTCCAGGTAAAGAAGAAACTCCCAACTCTTTTGAACCTCACAGGGATCCACTCATCCTGGTCTCTTTCCCAACTCATCAAATACCGCCAACTGGTCAGCGCCCCTCAGCATCGGAAACCAATGTACGGAGGCACCCTTCCTCACATTCACTCACTCACTGAAGGACCTTTCAGACACAACACGACAACACCAACACTGCGCTCTGAAACCCCTTATTTCTAAATGGCTTGCGTCACGCCACGACAGTTTTTTGTGTCCCGTATGAAACTAAAAGTAACGTTGACTTATTTTGTCACATCAGTCTTGAGTCCCGTAGCTTGTTGGTATCGTCAGTCACGTGAGTCGTTAGTCGTAAGTTAACTTCAACCACAACCTTTTCCTAACCCTACCTAAGTGGTTGTGTTTATATGAGAGAGAATATTTTCTAATCAATCTCATTATCATTGTCGCAAAGTTTTACATTCATAAATGCAAATTTTAGTTAAACCTCACTTTAATGTTTTCAATAAAGAAAAAAAAAAATATATTAAGATAATATCTTCTGCAGAAAACAAAAAGACTAGTAAAACGGTGAGTTTGTGCTCCCATTTTAATGTTTTTACTTAAGTTACTATTATTTATTTATATTAACCCCGGCATATTTTGTGTTTTATGTTACTTTTTAAAATTAAATTTTATGTTTGTTTGTTTTTATTTATCCCTCCATTTCCTTGTATTATATTATTATTTATATTATATGTGTTGTTTGCATATGTATCACTTTAATTGTTCTCCTGTGTAAATTATTTTGAAAGGACGCTATACATGTAATGTAGCGTATATTAACACACCGTCCCTGCTCCGTCGGCGCCCCTCGGCATCGGCGACCGACGCACGGGGTAACATCTTGCGTTACTTCTGGATGGACCAGAGACGGCGTGTCAATAAATAAACTTATGTTCTCACAGGAAGTTAGGTTTAGGCAACACAACCACTTAGTTAGGTTCGGTCGTGGTTGATGTTAACTTCACTGACTCAGGTCACGTGACTAAAGACTGACGTGACAAAATAAGTCAACGTTACTTTTAGTTTCCCAGCCAGGTCTCCTGGTTGAAGGTCTAGTGTTTGTTTGAGCCAGTGTTTTGACGAGTTGGTTCTGAGAATGTGTTGATGCAGCCGCTCTGGGACGGAGCAGCCGTCGGTCCTCTCAGGTTGTGTGACGCTATTGTCTCTCTTGTGTTTTCACTGCTGTCAGGAGGGAAGTGTGATAAAGTTGCCTTTTCTTTGCTTGTTTCTATGTTTGACTGCAGTCAGCCGGTTGGGTGAGGTGGGGGGGCTTCGGGCACACAGGCGATTGTTTTACTCGAGGTTACAGGAAGGTCAGATCCAAAATCAATGAGGAAACAGCTCTGCTGCTCTAAACTCTATTTCTGCCAGCAGCAGGATCCTCTGAGAGGAGGAGGAGGAGGAGGAGGAGGAGGAGGGGGGATATCAGGAACCAAACGGGAGGATCGTTAACATGACGGATAGAAGGAGGCGAGCTGTTACTGGGGTGAAATGTGAACCGCACAGGTGTAATGGAAGAGTTAGTGTTTTCTTGAAAACAATCTCGGCGCTAAGCAGAATTTTATCCTCTGGATCCATTAGTTCTATCGAATGTGACAAGCGCTGCATGTTGAGTTTCTGCCAGTCAGAAGGGGGGACAGAAGAAAAACACTGAGAGCAGGAAATGACTGAAAACCACACAATGTTTGAGCTTTTTAATGTTGAGGCCGGGCACACTGGTGATGTCATCGCCAAGATCCTGATGGCACCAATAAATACAATAGCAAAAACATTTTTTAATTTATATTCAAATGTGAATTTAAAGGAGGGGGGGGGGCAGCTTCTCTTAGAAGTCGTTTCTGTAGAAACACAACACAATGCAATAACGTCTGTGTGCCTTATAGGAAACCTCAGGGGGCTGCTTTAATGTTTCCTTCCCTCTCTGCTTCCTTGGAGCAGAGCGGATATTACACATTGGAAGCATATAGCGAGTTTATAAAATCTCACACTGATTATGAGCAGTGTGAGCTCTGCCCGGCTTTCAACTTATCTGGTTCACTGATGCTGATCCAGGACGGTTTCTTCCTACTGGCTCCAAACTAACAGAGCAGGCTGCTGCTGATTTACACAACTCAAACCCAACAACGATGCCATCTAATGTCCTTCATCAGACCTGAACGCCTTTAAAGCTGTAGTGTCACGGTGCAGCGAGTACTGGAACAGAGGTTGGACCCAAATACAGACAGTAGAGGACAAACTGACATAAGACAAGCACAGAGACTATTTCTGATTTTATTTTTTTATCTAGAAAATGTAGTAAATGAAGTATTTGCAGTATTTGTAGAGAGGAGTACACACCTGTCGAGGCCTAATGTTATTACAAAGGTACTGTATCCTGTCTGTGGCTGTAGTTGGGGGTTGGAGTTACAGTATACCACTTCCTTTCTTATACTGTGAGTCAATTCAGATTTTCAACACTGCTGATGAAGCATTAGTGTAAAGTAGGTGAATTTAATGTAAACTAAGTAAAATAAGTACGTAAACTAAGTAAATTAAGTTAGTAAACCAAGTAAGATAAGTACGTAAACTAAGTAAAATAAGTACGTAAACTAAGTAAAATAGGACGTAAACTAAGTAAATCAAGTACGTAAACTAAGGACGTAAACTAAGTAAATTAAGTTAGTAAACCAAGTAAGATAAGTACGTAAACTAAGTAAAATAGGACGTAAACTAAGTAAATCAAGTACGTAAACTAAGGACGTAAACTAAGTAAAATAAGGACGTAAACTTAGTTAATAAGTACGTCAACTAAGTAAAATAGGACGTAAACTAAGTAAATTAAGTAAGTAAACCAAGTAAGATAAGTATGTAAACTAAGTAAAATTTGTATGTAAACTAAGTAAAATAGGACGTAAACTAAGGAAATTAAGTACGTAAACTAAGTAATATAAGGATGTAAACTTAATAAAATAAGAACCTAAACTAAGTAAATTAAGTACGTAAACTAAGCCAATTAAATATGCATACGTTTGTTGGACCATCAGCACTTTTAATTTTAAAACACTAACTTTGACCGTTGCATATTTACGCGGTCAGTACAGGTAGAGACTATATGGCGTACAAATGACACGCCAAAAGCAGGAAAGGCGTTCTTTTTGCATACTAAATGCTTATTTTTTTTTCACCCCTGCCCTTAAGACAGCCTGAGTCTGCCACTGAAATCAAGGACCAGCTTTTTCCAGAGCTTTCAACTGTATCCTCTTTATCATGGAGATGGAACTGTTGACATGCGAGGTCAGTTATTGGCTTAAAAGAGTTTGGATTATTTATGAAGCATTCAAAGACATTTCAAGAGTTTGTGAATGTTTCGGGACATGTTTGAGGTTTGCTAAGTGATGGCTTTTACAGTTGTAGCTAGGATTTACTCAATGCAACATTACACTACAAAACAATATATGATTACAGCTTTTTAAAATGTTTTTATAACCGTGCATCACATTCTTGGCTGCTTCCAGTCTTTTACAGTGTGAATTTTCGCTGTCACACTGTGGAACAAAATGAGACGACATTTTGGGAATAATGCCATCCAAGTGTTTTGAAGTTTCTCTGCGGTAATTCAGACAGCATGCAGATGATTGGCTGAATTTTTCCAGCGGCGTTGAGACCGCTCTCGAGAAAACATCAATTACAGTAGATTGTTCTGGTGGCATTTCAGTTTAGTGCGAGTGGTTTGGCTGAACCGGCAAAGCGAAGGGCTGTGTGATGTGTGTTTAGTGAGTTCTGACACGGTCCAGATCTCCATTGATCCTTCTCTATTGAATAAGCACAGTCTTTGGGGACCAGAAGATTGATGCCGCTCCCACTGAACTCTGGGATATCCCTTGTCCTTGGCTGGGCAAGATTTGGGGGGTTTGTGGGTAATGGGGGGAAACCACTTCCCTTGCTTGTTAAACAAGACCATTAAAAGGCATTATGAGCTGGCCCCTGGAAAGGCTTTTGCGTGTCATTGCTTGCATCTGTTGGAGGGTGTTTCTGGGCTCTCTCCTTTCTTCTGATTATTCATAAATACTGTAATTCTGCTCCAAAGTGTGAGAGAAGTCAGTGGAAACGCTGAGAGACGACACGTCAGACAGTCTGACCAACGAGGAGCATCATCACTGTTAGTGAAAATACTCAGCAGTGCTACAAGACATAATCTGTATGATTTATAACTACAGTACATGAACTCAACGAAGGCTAGAAATAATGATCTAAGAAGCACTTCAAAGCTAACATGCAGCACATCCCATGATCTGATCCATCCAAAGCCATGTCAGACCCTCACACTATAATCCCGTGTTGTCCAGGTTACAGTGCTGGGATTAAGGTTCAAGTGGTGAGGAGGGCTTCGGTGGCTCTTCCTGTGTGGCTCAAGAGATGCACCGCTATTTGTAAATCATGTTTTCAGTTTGTGTGCAAAGTGCAAAAGGGCGGGGAAACAAAAGGAAACACAGGGGAAAACTCGGCTGGAAGGTGATATCCTAACACTATTGGGGTTTTGGAATAATGGGCTGTCGGCACAATGGCATGGCACCAGGACAGCTGGGTCTAAAAACACCAGACTTCTTCCCGGGAGACCGCTGATCGTGTCCCGTGTGAAACCAGAAGTCAATGTTGATTTATTTGTCACGTAACTTCCGTACTTAAGTAACGCCACTTCTTTAGTTATTTTAACCCAAACCACCATGTTTTCCTAAAACTAACTAAGTTGTTTTGTTGCCGCAACACTGCCGGGGTTTCCACACACTGATCACTTGTGTTGCTGCACATTCATAGGAAAACACACACAAATAACAAAATCATTTTTCGGAACATAAATGAACCGTTGTATGAGGATACGTTGACCAATGTGCATGTATGTATTTGGGACACACAACTCATTAATACTTGCAACTTTATTTCAGACTTCAGTGTCAAAATGAGAGTCGATGCTGCTCAGAAGAATGATGCAGTGAGTTGTGTTTTCTCTTTTTAAAAGAAGTTCTCCATGCTGTGCTGTTGATCTGATTTAATAACACATTACTCTGAACCTACATGTGTTATAACGAGGCTCAGGTTGAGCGACGAACATCTGGTGCAACTGGAATCAAATAATGGAAAATATGAATAAGCCTGCAGGACTGCTGGAGTGTTTGTGTTCACGTGTTTGAATGGACGATGCAGATCGATCGGCTCCTCCCCAGTTTCATTAGCGGGCAACAGTCTGCCAGACAACCACAAACAAGTAGTGCATGTAACAGCAGTTTATTGATTTCAAATACATATGGCTGTGGATTGTGTGTTTGTGCCAAGTCAAGTCAAGTCAATCTTTATTTATACAGCCCAATGTCACAAATCACAAATTTGCCTCCGGGGGAATATTTGGAAAAATTGTGCATTACCACAAAAAAAAATATTTTTTCAATATTTACTGTCTGATTGTCAGCTTCCATTGGAAGTCTTTCTCCTCTCTATTATTATTTGTTTTATCTGTCCGTCAAACAAAGGTCATGTGACACATTGAGGTTTATATATTTGGCGTTTTAGCAGGAATTCTTGGATGACTTCTGCTCGCCGTGGAAGCTACCAGGAACCCTGGAACGAAGTTCAAGCTGCAGGTCTGGCACATAGTGGAAGAGAAGAAACGGGGTTAATGTGATTAAGGTCGTGTCTGAATAGAGACTTCCCTGTTAGAACTTCCAAGGAGGAGGATTAGATTTGTCATATGCACAGAGGAGCTGTGGTTGTGCACACTTCACTGCTCGGGAGGAATCCGTGAAGCGAGCGTCCGTGCTGTTTGGGATGTTCATCGGACAAAGTAATACGAGGGGCAGTGTCAGCTGGAGAGGTACTGGGCCCGATTCCCAGAAATAACACACTGGTGCATGTGGATATTACCAGAATGCTTGTATAAGTGTAATATAATCTGTGCTGTGGAGTTAGATCCCAGTGTGTGAGGGTCATTAAGTATGCATGTTAACACAGAATGAGGATGGCAGTGCTCTCTCTCTCTCTCTCTCTCTCTCCCAGTATCCCATCCTTCCAGTGGCGGTGGATGGGCCTCTTATTAGGTCAGCTGAAAGTGGAAAATTAGCACAATTCCCCCGGGCTGGGATTTATCCCACATCTCTTCCAATTAGCTTCCTGAGCTTCTGGAGATAATTGCAGTGTACAGTACAGAGACAGGAGCTGCTGCATTCCTGTCTCCATTCCTCAGACAGTCGTGCACTTCCTCACGGAGAAACTTAGGGAACTGAGAGAGCGACTATAGGATCCCATCTCTCCTGGTTAATCCAGCTCGGAGGCGGACCCATCCCCTTGAGCCTGGTTCCGTTAAGTACTTACATACGCTACCCCAGAGTTTGGAGAAGTTTTGCATGTGTTGTCATTTATAGCGCTATCATCTTTAATAACGGAGGAGGGATTAGCGCCATTTTGCCTTTTGATCCTATAATCCGCACTCCTCAAAATCCAGAACTTTATCGGCTTGCCTCTCCGTCGGACCCGCTGATCTGCTGGGAAAGACGCGAGTTGACCTCAAACGAGGCGCTGTGTCCTGTGAAATCTCCGACAGGTGACAGCAGTAATTCACGGCGGGGGGGTGGGAGAACAGTTGGCCTAATGTGGCCATCGGAGACGAGCCCGTTGGCTCATATGAGGCTGTTGTCAGGGGAGATTAAAGGACTTCATAAATATGCCCTTCCATATATCACCGGGCCGCATTAATCAGCGCTGCCCATCCCAGCGCGCTGTAATTGCATCTGAAGATGAAAGCCGGGGAACTTCATCTTTCCACCTGTACCATACATCCCATCACGGATTTGTCACATGTGATTCATGTCAAATATGGAAACAACATCCTCCTCCTCCTCCTCCTCCTCCTCCCAGCATCCATACGTGTAGAAAGAGATCACATAACAACCTGACTTACTCATCGCTGGTACCACACAGTAGCTGAAACTATATGTTGTAGGTTTGAAGTCTTCTGTTGCACAGATTCAGTGGAAGTTCAATGCAAATTACATTTTGTTTTTTTAAAAACAAAAGAGCGAAAAGGACAAAAAATGAATAAATAATTGGTAGAGGATTAAAAACAAACAACAATAATAATAAAACAGACAGAAAAAAGGGGACAATGACTGTAGGTCTGCATATTACAGTTAGATTTAAAGCTTAGATACCGGCTCGCTGTACATTATGCCTTACATAAAGGTTGCAATCTTGTAATTAGCTCCTCTAATGCCGGGTACACACTACACAAGGATCAAGCTGATTTTGTTCCTGATTCCTGTGGTGTGAGATATGTCAAGAGTGTTTTTTTACATCCCCCGATCGGCTCAGAAGTCCATCCTGACCGCACCGATTTCAAATGGTAAATAATAAACATGTTCAATATTTCCGATGGGATATCCTGTTGCGTGTGGGGAACCCCGAGGACAGACTATGACGCAGTAACGGGAGAAAGAACGATGGCCAATAGAGAACCAAGCTGACTGAAGAAGGAAGGACAACCATTGTCGTCACGGCGGCCGCGGCCAATGCATGAGCTAATGCGAAACGTGAAGCATAAAGTAGTAGTAGTAAGATGGAGCTCAGGAATGGAGGTGTTATTTAACGTGTCTCCATGACTTCATCCATCCATCCTTCGTCCGCCATGTTTGTTGTTTGTTTGTTTACACTAAAGTCACGTCTGATCGTGAGAGATTTTGCGAGATTTTTGTTGTTTTGAGTCGGTACTCTTGTTGTTCATGAATGAATCTGTTATGGTACATGTCCACAGGGGCGTTTTTTATCGCGAGGAGACGTGACGCTTCCCAGCATTGGACGCTTGGTGGGCTGTCCCTAGAAACAAGGCACTCGGCTCCTGATTGGATGAACGCTTTTTCCGCCGTTGGCTGCTGCTCCCAGCTTTCAAACTGAAATGTGTTTCTGAAAACATTTGAGGCGAGAAATAATCCATGCAGATGCTGAATCTGTCTTTATTTTGGATCAACAACGTTTATTTTAAAAGATTCTAGGGAGTATCGAGAGGCGGCGAGTCGCGTCGAACGTCCGTGATTTGCATAAAGTAGACGAGCCTTCAACTTTATGCAAATAAGGAGCGGGCGTCGTGACGCCTAGTCTCTCGAATCGCGATGCCACGCTACCAGAATGCATTGCGCGGCTGCTTACATAGACAATGAATGGGGGGCGTGGAAAGCACGGAGCCTGTGGACACGTACCATTACGGTGTGTGGTGTTGCTGTTTTGGCCAAATCGTAGCTCTCCACACACTACAGGAGCAAAACTGTTCAATTGATCAAACATGTCGTTATGTGTGGGCTCTCTCACGTTTTACACATCTGGTAAGATTTGAAGAATGTTTTAGTGTGGGCCAGCCTGAAGAGGACTGTCCTCTCCTGGGACACGGCTGAGGATCAGGTTCTTTCACCTGCCCAAAAGCAGCTGATAGAGTTTGGAAAATAAATGTCCAATAGTTAGGTAATTTAGGACCGAGCCAGAACATGTGTGCCATTTCTTTTTGTTGTTGAAAATGATGAATTGAAAAGGAATATGTTGTTGTTACGTACAGAGCTGGAAAACAATCAATTAAATCAATGCAGTGAATTTTCTTTTTTTTTAAAACAGAGAAGATTTAAGGTTCCTTTCTTTTCTTCCAGCATCCCAGTCAGGAGCAGCGACGCCGCCTCGCTCTCTTCATTAACGTGACACGCTCTCCCTCCCATCGCATCCTCACGATTGATGTTCCACTTTGGTTGATGGCGCTCCTCTCTGCACCGCCGTCCGTGTTCTACCACGGAGAGGGAGCAGGTTCATCTCAGCGGCTCGCGATCGCACACCGGAACTAATTAACGAGCTCGGCCTCCGCTGATGTTAAGCAATGTTTTGAAAGCGGAGAACGACAGCAACTTAATTACATGGTGTCGGAGACAAGAATAGCCGCTAAAGGTTTCAGTAGTAAAGTGAGCAGCGAGGTTGCAGGGGGCTCGTGGCTCTGCCAGGCTCGTGTGCACCGCCGCTGAGTGGATATTAAAGTCGTGTGTCACATTGTTTCTCTCAGAGATTTGCGAGGTATCATATTTCTTGTGGGACGTGTGCAGGGTGAAGTACAGTAGATTTACCCCCCCTCCTCCTCCTCTCTTTTTTCATCTACATTCATGGGCTGCATGACCAAAGAGGCTCACCGTTACATAGCTGTCGGCTCTTGGCTTAGAAACAACTAGAATCTGGGAGCCGTTGTTGAATTACTGCCAAAAGACCTGCGATTCAGAAATTGGCTTGTATGCCAACGTGTTTGGAAATGTGCAAAGATGCAAACATTTTGGAGAGAAGGGGAAGATGAGGTGGTTCCATTGATTGGATATGACTCGCTATCACCTCTCCAGTGTATTTGGGCAGCTAAAGGGGACAATGCAAGGAACAACCATGACACTAAACTGGTTGGAAGACTCTTCTATTTAGCAAGAAAGACTCAAATTCTGGACTTCTAAGGGCATCCCTGACCTGGATGATTGCTATAAGGAGGTACTGAGACGGGCTGTTCTCGTACAGCTATACCTACGAAAAGTAATCCACTGTAATTTGTAGTATAGCCACAAAGTCAATTCGTATATAATCCATGTAATTGTGAACCAGGAAGTATAAAGAGCAGGAGGGAGGAGGTCGGGGTGGACAAATGGGTCTGATTGTCCCCAGGAGACCGCTGTCGGTGTCCCGTGTTAAACCAAAAGTCAACGTTGACTTAAGCTTGATTTATGCTTTGCCGCATCCGCAAGACCAACGTGACGTCACACCATCAGACACGGCCCTTGGCGAGGGTTCCATGTGGCAGGTTTTCACCTGACCGCGCACATCTACATTTTACTAACTACACGGCTGGGCAGAGAAAAACGGAGAACTTTGAGGAGCTTTGAGAATGTCGATTTGCCGCGAGGAGAATATAAAATGCAAACGTGTCTGTGAGGCCGTCCTTCTGGAAAGTATAACCGACGCTTCCCAAATGGTTCAGCAAAGACACGTCCAGAAGACATCAATTTAACGTCTCTGTTGACGTTCAAAGACATCCACTGAGGAGCCAGAATGAAAGTTTTTGCGATGTCTTTTTAACGTCCGCAGACATCCAAAAAGGCCTCCAACCAGACGCTCAAATATTGAACCCAACTTGCACGTCCACCAGACGTACAAAATCGGGTCTGGACTGACGGACGTTATACAGACATGATCTGAACGTCTTCCTGACGTCACATGTTTGCTGGGTTTATTTTTTATTTACTTAAGTAACGCCACTTCCATAGATGTTTTAACCCAAACCACGATCTTTTCCTAAACCTAACTAAGTAGTTTTGTTGCCTAAACCTAACCAAGTTGTTTCCTGTGAAGACGGAAGTTTATTTTCAAAAAGAGTGCAGCGGAAATTGCAAAGGTGGTTCAAAAACTATGAAAAAACGTGGTTCTGTACATGTAATTGTTGCCAGAAACTCAATAAAAAATGTTATTTAAAGAAAAAGAAAAGTGTTTGACTGACTCTCTTTGTGCCGATTGTCCACCGGGTGTATCGGAGTGTGTTTCATGCTTTTGTATCTGCTCTGATTGTGTGTATAAAGCAGCTGCGTTAGTTTTTTTGGGGTAATAAATAGCGTAAAGGATTATTTGTAACTCACAAATTACAGTTATTATCGTAATCCCGGTGTGTTTGGTGTGGACCCCCCCGGGTTACGTGGAATGTGTGTGAACCTAAAGAGGCTGACAGGCTGCAGAGGTTGACAGGAAGTGAGAACGAGGTGAGCTCGGGGAGACTTCTAGAATATGTAGCGGCCATAAAACAACTCTTGAAATACTTCACTGATAGATTTACAAACTTCAGGCTGGAGAAGAGGAAGCTGGATTTATTTGAGATGCTTTTTCTTTGTGGTCACAATGAGAAAAATGAAGTTATATTACATGTGCAAGAAGGTGAGGAAGGCTTTCAGGAAGCTGTTAACGGAGGCTCCTGTGATGAACTGGGAACATTTATCTTCTTACACTTTAGCCGTAAAGCTCCGCCTATAGTAGAGCTGCACATTAAAAACGTATGTGGCTCTGTGCACCTTTGTGTTACTTCTGTAGAAGTAATAACCTGCAACTATTCTTATAAATTCATAAGAGCTTCCAGATTTGCTGCTGACATTGCTCGGCCATTCTAACACCTGAGATGTGCATCACATTTACAGCATCAGCAGTAATTATAAAACGTATTCTAAGTTGATCTCTTGTGCTGGAAGTAAGGAAAGCACGTCTTACTCTGAACACAAGGCTAACATTACTCTGAGAGTGGATGCTGACAGTTTAATCTACTTATGGAAACATTTGTGTAACTTTAACCCCGTGAATCCAACACACATACTGTACCCAGGTTTATTCTGAAGATGTTTATAAGGGTGATATACTGTATAGTAAACCGGGACGCCATTACTGTGGTTTATGCTCAGCAATAAAAGCGAGAAACCGTTTCGTGGCGAAGTCAGTTTATGCGGAGGAATGTGGAAAACTCCACTCGGTCACATGATCTTGTTAGTCCAACACATTTGTTATTTATGGCGTTGCATTCCAGGGTTTCAGCGCTCACCGGGGCTTCACCTGCACGTCTGGGTTCAGCAGGAACCCTCAGACCAGACGGGCTAACCTCTGGCCACGTGTCACGGGTAAGAAAGGAAAGAAACGCTCCCACGTGGTGACGACAGCTCGGTTGCGTGTGAACGCACGGGGGGAAAGGGACGACTTGGGGAAAGTAAGAGAAAGAGCAGTGTGCTTTAGCTTTGGGAAGGGTGAAGGGTGGTCAGCCTCTCCTCCTTCCTCCCCTCACAACAACCATTCTGGAGAAGCTGCTGCCAAAGCCGCAGCTCTTATAGAGGAAACCGTGACCAGCTGTGACGCAGCTGCCGACACTTGACACTCCGGCGTCACTGAATTATGGCATTCAAGCCTTGATACCGTTTTTTTTTATCTGCGGCCTAGCTGGGTCAGATCTATTATCTGCCACCCTTGTTACCTTGGCACTGCGTCACCGTCCTGAAACAGGGAGCAGCATTGTTGAGCACGATGTGATCCGTGAACCGCTGACGGCCGGCGACAGAAAACCACATGGAATTCCCCCGTCGCTTTGGTAAATGTCACGTCTGAGACGGGAAAGCTTTGACGTTCTCTGCAGGCTACTGTGTGGATTTGTTTGTTGGGTCCGCGGCGCACACACACACACACAGGATGTGATGCGTATTTTTGTCAACCGGTGATCAGCGACCGATCTAATTACACACTAATCAATCAGAGTGGAACGAGTGTGAGCCCGGCCGGGTGTGGCCCGCTCCACCTCTAATCCACTGCATCTGTTGGAGGGTAATTCCACAATCCCACTTGTTTAACTTCACACGCCAAACTTTTACTTCTTTCCCAGACGACCTTTCTATCTCACGTCCTGTGTTTTGGCACGAAGGAAAGCGAGTGTTTTTGATCAGCGTTTGATGGGTTTGAGGGAATCTTGAGGTAACACAGACCAGTATATTACAACTGCACTACATTCATAATCTTTTTCATTTGAGCTTTTATTTCTGGATTAGAAAGCCCAACCCAGTCGCCAGAAGAGATGTTGGCACTGAACATTTCTTCCAACCTGATCTCATGGGAAAGCGTATAAATAGCACACCAGTTTAAGGACATTCTGCGTGTCATGATTAATCTTTTTAAGCTTTTCGCGTGTCATAAAACGTAACAGGATTACACACTAAATTGTTACCGTTACGGTTATGTTTAGGCAACAAAAATATAGAAGAACATCATGGTTGGGCTTAAACTAAGTGGTGTGACGGGTGTGGTATGGACCCAAATGCAGCACAAACACTGGCAGGTAACGGTGATAACGTCTTTTATTCTCAGCGTACACAGGAACCAGGACAGGCAGGTATGTAAATTGGAAGCCTTGAGAGTCTGACCAAAGGCAACAACGTCCACATTCAACGGTGGTTTACTGTAACGTAGAATGCCGACATGTTTTCCTGGCGACTGAGCTAGAAAGCCGACGGTCTCGAGCATTCTTTCCCACGGTGCTTTTAAAAACCTGATGTGTGTCCTCTGAACCAGAGGGCCATCCCTCAGTGAAATGATTCATGAAAAAATGTGCTATTCTTATACGTCTGTTAGCTGTAAGTGAAGCATAGCAGCATACTGTAAGTAACAGTGAATGCATTCATCTCATAAAGCATCCCAAAGACAAGAAGAAGAGCTTCTTTCCTCCCGTCCGACTCACAGATTCCTGATCTTTTCCTACAAATCTCCACGAGACAACCTCACCGAGGTTCTCTTTTATTTTCCCCCTTTCCTTTCAACTCTGCCGTGTTGGTGTGGTTCTCTCATGACATTTCTGTAATCAAAGCCAAATGGCATATCCCTCTATTAGCCCCGCAGCTGCTTGCATTTAATTCCATACAATCTAAGTGTCCCGTGGAGCTGCTTCGCTGTCACAGCTACCAGAGCCATTTGTCACAATGGAGATAAAAGCAAGGTTTATGAGCAGTAAAGATGTTGCTCATGTTGTTTTACAGAGTTAAGACTTATTTAGGAAAAGAAAGACAGACGTATAACATTTCAAAAGTTGCAGATTACGCTTCCATACCCGCAGAAACCACATTTCAAATGACTTTCTACTGGTGGAGCCACAGAGTGAAGTGTTAGTAACTTTAGAAACACGTACACGAGCTTTAACATTTCCAAAGTTGACACTTGTGGAAAACATACAGCCCGAGTGTTACCTGATATTCTGCACCCCCGGTGTCATAGGTTCCTCCAGATGGGCTTTTCTTTCCAAAACCTCGTGACCTTTAGAGAGAGGCGATGGTGTGTGATCCCATGAACACCCCCCTAAAAGCCCGAGCTTGTTTTTGTTTTTGGCCCTTGTGTTTTGACTGGGCTGCATGTGAGCCAACTCTGCAGTGAGCTCATGCTTTTTTTACATAAATGAACTCATCAGTGAAGCTTATTAAGGCCCAGAAAGCGCCGAGAGCTAAAGCTTCAGTCCTATATACCATGCATTGTGTCCCCCTTCTACATCTGCAGGATCACATCTGGTAGTTTTGCAGCAGCGTGTTCAGCATCCAGACGGGTTGCATAATAATCCGTCAGAATATTTTGTTGCTCTGCTTCTCTACTTATTTCTTTAAAACCTCCCGGCCTTGTAACATCTGAGGAATACAAGAATACAGAGGTTAGAGGATAAAAAAGCACATCACAGGAGGCCCGTCTCTCAGAATGAAATACATTTTATAAAAAAGAGCCGTAATATGAAACTTTCCAGCCTCTCAAAACCGTCTGACTGTGGGCGGTTATATTCCACTGGGCAAAATTATTTCATTTTTTGGATGCTCCTCTTGATTTGTGAAAAGAAGCCAAACTGATCCCATTTCTGGAAAACAAATATGCACTGAAATTAATATAATTCCTTCACAATTTCTCTTTTTTTTGCTTCTAACATCGGACTCTGATTGTATCAGTAGGAACAACGCAGTAGGGAAACTCTCTCTCGCAGCGCCAGGCTCGCCCTGTATCCCGGAGACGAGAGGCCTAAACACTTCAGCTTGAATTTAGTGCGATCGTTAAACTATTCCGAAGTAATTACGAGCCATTAAATGAAGAGTGGGATTGCCCTGTCGCTGGTGGAGCGAAAAGTCACTCCACATGAAGGTGATTTCAGGAGACGCCGGGGCCTGTGAGTCCTGGCTGCAGGCCGATGGACGGGGTCTCCAAGTGTGCACACACACATACACTGCAACTCGGAGGGCTAATGACATGAATGTGCACCAATGCTGCTTAACATTCAAGCATGGATACATGTACAGTTAAGTATACACACAAAGACATTATCGCACACACACACACACATACACGCCGCGGAGCCGGATATCGTCCCATCAGAATTTGCGAAGCATGATGATTTAGTTCAGTGTCACATTAAGTGAACTCGCTCATCCTTCCGTCTGAATGAGGTTATTAGGCAGCAGCCCAAACACACCAAGCACCACGCAGGACTTTTACACTCTCACAACTCACTTAGGAGAAAATACAGCAAGAAGAAGACGTGGCTCCGAGTTCAAGATCAACAACTCGTACGAAGAGAAAGAGAGATAGATGCACGATAGATTCTCATGTTACCAGAGAACTATGAGTTGGCGATGGATCAGTCGAAGTTATGAGATAAAAATAAGATCATGATAATCACAAGAGCAGCTCCGGAGAGGGCTGTGAAAGAGAGAACCACCGGGGTAGATCCAGTCACCACACCACCACACATCATTCCCGTGGTCCTGCTGCACACACACACACACACACACACACACGCACACAGAAAAGTGCTGTTAGGTGCTGCATGTATGCTTCAGCCAGCAGCCCCTGCAGGAGGACCACACCTTTGTTCTGCAGCCTGATTTCTAAAAGGATCCAGTTTGAAGCTGTAATCAATATTTTTTATTTTAACAAGGGATCAAATGAATCAGGCTGTTCTCAAAAGCAAAGCACTATAATCATCTTGTTTTTTTGCAACCAGAAGTGACACTAGAGGGTGGAGCTAAGTACAACTGAACGCTGAATAAGACATTTTAAGGCGACCAAAAATTTTATAATTAACTTTGATGAAGTGAAAACACACTGTGAAAGAGTTAAAACACGGACAACTCCCAGACCGGACAACGCCGTGGTAGAGACCTGTCAATCAGCAGGTAGCCCCGCCCTAAAGCATCCCCTGCTTTATGGTCTATCTGACTCTAAATGGGACCATCATTTACTAAATGAACATCATGCTGTATTGAAGAAGACTTGAAACTAGAGATTGAGACCATAAACTCATGTTTACAATGTTTACTGAGGTAATAAATCAAGAGAGAAGTAGACTCATTTTCTCAGAGACTTCTAAACAATAAGACTTCTTTTAGCAACCAGAGGACTTTCACCCAGGAGACCACTGTTCATGACTCGAACAGCGTGAAACCAGAACTCAACGTTAACTTATTTTAACTTAGTTTTATGAACTTGTGTACTTAACTAATGCCACTACTTAACAAACGTACTTATTTGAACCCAAAACACGATCTTTTCCTAAACCTAACCAAGTCGTTTTGTTGCCTTGGCTTGCACAGATGCACTGATCGCTCATGTTTCTGGATATTCGTACGGCAAGACACGAAAAATAACTTTTCGTAAGACAGCATACGAACTGTTGTATGAGGATATGTTGAATTAATACGTGTATGTTTATGATGTCGCTTGTAGTGACGAAACTACAGAGAATTGTCACCCAACTCTGCAGCTCCTCTGAGCTCTCCGGAGCTTTGAAGCTTTTCTCTTTTAGCTTACCAACCAGGAGTTGGTGGAGCCCAAAACAAAGCTAAAAGAGAGAGTGAATACTTGCCAGGAGGCCAGAAACACGACTCCAAATAAATACTAATGTCTCTCTGTTTGCTAGATGTGTAAATAGGCTCGAGTTCGCAATGTCAGTGTTGTGTTCCCAGCTCGTTTCTGCTGTTACCACAAGTGGCCAAAAACTCAGTTATTGCAGCTTTAAAGTGCTGATGGTTCATCAAGACATAACCTCACAGAGGACACGTCACATACATACACAAAGACATACGGTTGAAGAGGTGCTGAAGGTGTAGAAGTGGTCAAACTCATAAACAATGACTGCTTGCTTTAATTCCTGTCACTCATCTGAAGTGCAGATTGAGGCTGAGACAGAAAGTGAAAACTCATAACTGGATCTCATCTGGTGGTTCATGCACAGCGGCAGCAGCCTCTCGATGAAAAACGTCAGAGTCGCTCAACCTCTGTGACATCTTATCTGATTTCCCCGTCGCCCCCGGTGTCAGACATTCAGAGGGATAAGCACTTCACTCATTCTGCTTCACCACTTCAGAAACGTCCTCCTCTCCTCCTCTTCTCTTCTGGAGACGGACGGGGTCTGCTAGTGCGATCATCAGCACACAGACGCTGACCGCGGAGGAGCCGCTGCTCCAGACTACCGGACAGATGTCTTTCATTTGGTTTTATCTGTTGACACATCCTGTCTGCGTTGCATGCGAGGACAGCATTACGCAGAGACACCAGACTGAAACCTGAACTTCTGCTGCGCTGCCATCTCACACCACAGGCAGGAACATCACTAAAGCTGGTGGAAAGGTGACGTTGTCTGCAACACGAGCAGCGTGACTCTGGGGATGGGGATCGGTCCGCCACTTTGGTCCAGACTGAAATATCTCAACAACTATGTGATGGATTGAAATCCATGCTCCCCAGATGATAAATCCTGAGGACTTTGGTAATCTCTTCACTTTCCAGAGGTCATTTTTTAAATATTTGGTTTATGACCAAATATCTGCAAAACGAATGACATTCCCATCAGCCTCGGCTGCACTTTGTGTTTACTGCTAATAGTCCTTTCTCACTGCAGACATTTTGACTCGTCACATTAGTAGTAGTATTTTATTCTATCTGACTTAAAGCATCAGTAGGCCAGATTGGAGCTAATGTGATTTAAAAAAGTTATTTTTATAAAACGGTTGCTATATCGTGACAGTAGTCTCTGTGTCCTCCGGTGCTACTAACGGCATCTGCAAGATTTCACAGACCGGAAAAAAACAAGCAGTCAGAGCTGATCTGAGGTCTGCTGTCCAGCTGCCGTCTATGAGAGCCGGCTGTCAATCACTCTGAACTCCAACCAAACGGTCAAACTAGGCAGCGCTGATCAAATATGAATCAATATTATGTTACGTTAATGCCTATTTCTCTCCTCACATGTTCTCAGGATCATCTTGTAGTGCACGGTTTAGCTGTAAAATGAGAAAGTTTGTGACGCCGTCGCCATTGTGAAAACTGGTGAAGGAACACCAAGAACCGGTCACATGACCGGAGCCCAGCCAATAGGAACGCTCTCTAAATGAACTGACCTGTGATTGGTCAAAGTCTCCCGTCACCGGCTAGATTTTCTAAAGCCTGAAAACAGAGCCATGAGGAGGAACAGAAGTCTAGTTATATACATATATACTGCCTACTGCTGCTTTAAAAGTTGGATTTCTTTCTAGATGTTCTCTAGCAAGCACTATACACCATCAACGAGGTTATAGAAGGAAACACAGATGATGCTTGTGGTTTGTCCACTTGGTCGGATGCGGTTCAGGGAGCTTCGATCGAGGATCCGCCGTAGCGCCCGGGGCATGACGAACCCCCTCGGGACCCTACGAAGAGGAGACGAGGAGATTAGGGAGCGAGGGAGGGGTGCAGAATAGCAGAACAGGAGGAGTGGGTTAGGCAGGTGTTTATAGAAAAATACGGGCACAAAATAAGTTTCACGTTGAGGCGTGGTCCCGAAACTCTGCTCTTAGCTTCAAGTATTGCTGCTGAGCTTTTTGCACACTAGAAATGTGAAAGACGCCTGTAGTTGGACTTCTATCCCACACGTATTCAAGACGCCTCTCCCTCCTCTTACTCTACTGTAGCTCTATGTTCCTTCATGTATTGTAATGCCGTGGAAACTGCTTATAGTGATCACGTTTATCTGGGTCAAACTGATCATTATTAAAACCACATTTTTAATGAAACGGACCGCTTTGCTTTTTATTCGCTCGCTGCCAGTTCTTCTGCCTTTTCCCTCACTGAGCGGGAAGGATTGCCGTTTTTGGCAGGCCCTGCAGCGCGAGCGTGGATGCAGAACATCGCCACTTTGCCACCCGGTAGCGGCATGGAGGGAGACGCTGCGGTGCCGAGGAGCCGGTCGGCAGAGTTTCACTTCGGGGGGTATTACTGTACATGACGAGGCGTTATCAATCCACTTGACGAGGACGGCTTCAACCACAGGTGCACATTTGTTTTTGAATCAGAGAAAATGACTTTCCTTTTCCCGTCACAATATCAATGCACACGCAGCATCTGCCTCACGTATCCAGCCGGAAAGCAGCACAGTCCAATCCAATCCAAATTTATTTATAAAGTACATTTAAAAACAACAAAAGTGGACCAAAATGCTGTACAGTTAAAAATAAAAACCATAAAAACAACACAATAAAACACTAATACAGTCCACTAGGCAAAGTATCAAGGGAGTAAAGTAAAAAACAAACAAAACATTGAATTAACGTTAGTTAAAAATGTTTTTCCAGATGTTTTCATGTATGAAAACACCCAAAATGAACACTCTAAGCGGACTACTTGACTACTACAAGCAAATGATTTAAACAGCGTTTGTATAGGAATGATTCTGTCCCAAACTTTTTGTTTCCACTCTACGCCTCGCTGTAAAACCAATCGCCCTCTGAGGACACAAATATAATGTAAAGGTGTGACTACTAACACTAACGATGGCTCTGTTCTGTTCAATGAGCAGCATGAACACAATTAATGTTATTAATTACACAGGTCTTCACCCTGCAGTGACACGTCTAACTGGCTGCTGTAAAGAGGCAGTAACTTTTATAAAAACACAAAACGAGAGTAGCATCCAGTCTTACATCCGTCTTTAATTCCATTCGTTAATATTCATCCTGAACTCTGCAGGATCCTCGGCTCCTCCTCACGACTCTGTTCATGGGGGGGGGGCTATACCTCGCATATGTATGGCGGTCGTGGCAGAACAAGAGCTGACCTCTGGTGCTCTGATGTGGTGTAAGGGAAGTGACCCGCCCTCCCACACGCACGCCTCCCCTGCTGGTCACTCATGAATATGGCCTCTAATTGAATTCACTGGAGACAAACGAGTGTTAATTGGGAGGATAACGATGACCGCAGCCAACTATTCAGAGAAAGAGGGGGTGGGGGGGTCCTGTTCTTCCCAGCAGGAGGGGGTCTGTGGGGGGGCTGAGGGGATGTGAGGGGGGTGGGGGGGGGGGGGACTCTACAGTCCTTTGTGCTCCTTTTCTTTGGGAGGAAGCAATAAAGCAATAAAGCGCCTCGGTAGTGGAGTCCTCTGTGCTCTGACTGCCCCACGCTGCAGTGTGAAAGAGAGGCCCGGTGACACATCATAACCACCAACAACAACTAGGCCTGTGTGTGTGTGTGTGTGTGTGTGTGTGTGTGTGTGTGTGTGTGTGTTTGTGTGTTCAGCCCATTCGCAGGAAAAAGTGTAGAAATGCCACGATAACGCGCAGAGCGTTTAGCGTTCAATAAGTACGCCTTTCTTGATTTCCGCGTGTCATTTGTACGCCATGTATCCTACTGACTGCAATGTAACGCCTCCACGTATAAATACTACGATAAGAGTTAGTGATGGAGAGTGAATAGAGAGAAAGATCACTTCTGATGGGCCCAACACCAGACTTTTAACCAGAGGTCTGGACTACGAAGCAGGATTTGCAAGTTTCCAGTTAGCGAGGTAACTTCAGGGTTAACCCTTCAGGGTTTTCCGTCCTACGAAGGTGGTGAATCAAATTCCCAGTACGAACACTCTAATAGCCTTTATTTAAATCATTAAGTTCTTAAAGTAGCGGACGCTACTACGCATGTTCCATGTGCCCAAGATCCGGGTACTTTTCCAGACGGAGGCCGAGCCATTTTGGCTTCATGCGCCGCTGAGCGACTTCCAACGGGGCCCCGCCTCCAACGCTGTATCCAGTTCTCTTTATACATCCATGGTTTACGTACTTATTTTAAGCCCAACCATGATGTTTTCCCTTACCTTAACTAAGTGGGTTTCTTGCCTAAACCTAAGTTAGCAGTTTTCTTGCCTAAATTTAACCGCGGACGTTTGCGTTGCGTACAAATGACATGTATCCTCATGACAGGCCCAAAGTCTGTAATGTCATTGTATTTATAAGCCTTCCCACTTTCATCCTCAACACGATCACATCCCAGAGCAATACTCCCAATATTAACTTCTTAGTCTTTTCATGATGCAAATGCAAAGCAGGAAGGGCATAAACATATCAATTATTAAACAGGCTCATCTGTCATCACCAGAATGCCTGACTGGATATCAGCTTTCATTTCATACAGTATATGAGTCGGCCTGCAGGACCTCTCTCAGCCAGTTGCTTTGGATATTAACTTTGTTTCTTTTATTGCAGCCGTTTATCAATATTTAAAAAGTGAGAAGGCAAATATCTTTACACTCACTTGGCCTCGTTATATTTCATCGCTTTGTTATGAATTCTTTATGAGATAATATGATCAGAAACGCTGAAAAACACACCTGGAAGTAAACAATGGCAGCTCTGGTTTCATTCATGTCTGTGTTCAGATAAAGGGAAGCTGCGATTCAATAATTTAAGATTTATTCAAATAACAAAAGCATGACAATTTGGTCTTTGGGCTGCACCTTCCAGTTTGATTAAAGTGTCTTGGTTCAGTTATGTGTTTATTTTGTAGATGGAACTTTTGTTTCTGCTTCAATTTTTATTCTACTTTAATTTTCAAACACAACTTTTTCTACGTTAATGTCTAACGTCAACACTACTTCAGCGTTTTTGAGCCCCTAAAACGGAGACGTTTGAAAGCACTGCTTATCCCGTTTTAGTTTTAAAACCCCAGGGTTGTGTTTTAATCTGGACGGACAGAAACGGAGACCTTTACAAACGATGACACAGACGCCCACGTTCGCTTCCTGACTGGGTCTCATCAGTCATGACGTGTCCTTCCCTGATTCATCACGTGAACCTTTTCCGGAAGAAAACAAACGACATCAGCCTCGACCCCCAGCGGTTCATTTCTACCTGGATAACGAGTTACAAGCGTTGCTGCAGTTGTGCTGTTAAATTCTGCATTTTATAATATTACTACTACCTACATGCCCAGGAGGAAAGCTATTATTAGAGCGCTTTCACACCGACTCGTGCATGTGTACGTGCGTGTGTACGTGAACAGTCAGGTGATACGAGTTTTCAGGCGAGGTAGTACGGACAGAGATTAATTCTGAAACGGCCCTAAAACGCTCGCCTTGAAGGAGATCATTTTCATTTTAAAATGAAAGCGTATCAGTGTGGAGTCGACCAACACTCGTACGATTTTGTCGACTAATCGATTAGTTGATTTAATCTCCACAAAGAATCACAGAAAAGCACCTCTTTAAATCTAGTGTTTACCAGAGATGTGGGCAGCGCAGTGGTGGCGTTGTCACATGTCTGAAAGGACCTTCAGTGACTGAGAGTCGGAGAGAGAAATGGAGAGAACTAAGAGACAGAAATACTCAAGTTTAACATCAAAATGCTGTTGCAGTGTACTTATGTTATTTTCTCTCTTTTAAAGTCACCAGAATGCAGGAAACAGGAAACAAAGTCTCTGAAACTCTAATTTTTCACTTCCTCCCTTTTTTTAAAGTCTCAAGGTTGGCACATATGGTTCGGCCTGCTTTCCGTAACTCGTGGCAATTGAATTTATCTGGAAGCTGAGTCCACTGTAACAGAGCTATAGCTTGAGGTTCGTCCATTAACATCTTCTTCTTCCAGCTGAAAGTAAGTTCTCATCCTTTTGCTCTCCTTTGGGAGCAGCGCAGCACTCAATCAGCCCCAGCGTGACCCTGGACTATGGCGAGAGTTCAAAGCAGCGCTCGGCCTCCGCATCGCCCAGAAAGAGTCTGTCCAATCACCTCTGTGTCCCGCCGCCTCCCTCGCTGGCATCTGTCTTCTTTCCATATATCACAGGTGAGCGCCGGCCATAAAGGGGATTACTCTGCGGGGGAGACGGTGCATCCATTTCCACCATTAAACCCGATTCAGGTGCTGCCTCTCCATAGGCATCCGGTGAGTAATGGATCCCCCTCGTGCCTCTCGCTGCCCTCTCTTATCTACTGTCCAGCCCGGAGACGCTCGCTGACTCACTCAGACAGAAAAGACACAGGCACGCACTCACTTACTCAAACACTTAGTCACTTTTAGTCTCCGTCTGGAGGCTTTCTGGAGCTTTATACCGCACATCAGTGTTCAAAAGAGGGTCTTTTGGCTCATGACCCATTAAGTGACGGATTGGCCTCTGCACCGTAACACGTCCTTCATCCCCTGTCCTCCAGGGACTTGTGGAGACGTAATGCGCCCTCCAGAAGTTTGCCATAAAGGCTTTGTGTTTAATCACCACTTTATTTTACAGATTTTCTTTTTCAAATAAGAATAGAGGTCCAACTTTGCCGTCGGTGTCTGCGTGTTGAGTAGCTGTGAGACCACGTTGGACAGCCGCTAACGCTTCATTGGTCTCACAGTGCTAAAAGCCCCCCATGTCACAGGGCCGAGTCTAAACACAGGAATGATTTTCATGGCTGAGAGGGCGACTCTCTCTCTCTAAAGGAGCTTTAGTGGTGGAAGAAGAGACGGAGGAACTGCTGAGTTTGACTGTAACTCACAGAGAGAGCACGGGGAAATAAAAGGATACGGTTTCATCAGGTTTCAACATTTTAAACAAAGTCCACATCTGAAAGCAGATTACAGTGAAAACAGAGGAGTTTACAGTGTTTCTCTAAACTATTCAGCCATAAATGCCTTTTAAATAAAGCTTTGGATATTAATTACATTCATAATCCTAAAAGTCCATTTCTTCTTTCTGTCTTCTAAAGTTTTTATTTTTGGAAAGACTTTGAAATGTTTTTAAGTGTTTCACATATTGCCAATCATCTCTGTCTGCTACTAAATTACATTCCCATACAACTAAACTAGATTCTCAATTACGTTTTCAGTTTTAAACACGTGTTTGACGTTGTAAATTGAAACAAAACAACAAAAGCACAACAATACTTTATTAGGTTTACTAAAAAAACGATCATGATTAAAATAAATCAACGTTGATTTTTAGTTTCACTCAGTTTCTCATCCCAACTCGTCACATGCCGCCCCTTTCTCACTTTATTTCAGCATAAAAACCACTATAGTTAATGTTAGGAAAGTACTACATGGTTGTGGTTAAAATTACTACATTTGTAAAGTGAAAATGAAACTGAACGTTGCGAACACGGGACACAAACGAACAGCTGATTGTAACATGATGCACGGGACACGAACAGAAAACAAAATATGCATCAAGTTTGAAATATTTTTACAAAATAGCACTTAAGTAGCACTGGTGTTGATCCACTGCAGTGTTGATGAGTAGATGGTCTGCAGGTGTGCAGCCTGTAACAGGTGAATCAGCTTGGCAGCAATCAGAGAGCCAGGAGAGGGAGAGGAGGAGCCACGCCCACGGCAACACACAGACAGAGACAGACAGACAGACGACGGGGAAATCATCTGGAGCACGGCCACAACAGTGACGATGATTGTCATTAATTAGAGCTTAGACAGCAAAATAGTTTTCTCTTCTTTGCTATCATTACATTTATAATTCCTCTCTCTCTGTCTCTTTCTTCCACGCCGCCGCGTGCCAAAAATCGTGCGAGCATTTTGGCGCTTTCCGTAAATTTCCTGTCATGTTTTAATGAAGCCATAATTATCATCAATGTAAAAGACGCTTATGTCTTAATGACAAACATTAGCAGACAGAAATGTTGCGTAACCCGTGCCTGTAAAGAGCTTTACTTTGGTGATTTGCTGTACCAGAGTGGTTAGAGGAGATGTGAATTGGCAGTTGTCTTTCATGTGCGTGTAAAAGCAGTAAGATAGTGTGAATCATCCCACTGATCAGCCTGTGATAAGACAGCCGGCATGGAAAATACTGATGATAATGACATAATTGTCTGACAGTAACAATCCCCAAACTCAAACCGTGGCAAAGGCTGCCTGTTGCTTGGAAATCCTGTGACCTACGGCAAGTCTCACCCTGTGTCAGAGCACCAGTCAAACGTGTCTGATATTCACTCACTCGTGCTGAGAGCTTCATTTAAAGAAACTGAGGTGAAGTAATCCCAAACATCAGGTAATGTGAAAAGGCTGAGATGAAGTGCTGTCATCGAAGGGTCGCCTGTTACACGCACGCCGTCTGTCGCATGATGTCATGTCTGTGAACACGGCTGTGGTCCCCCAACATGGAAAAAAGCTGGAACTTTCTGGATATCCTGCCAGCACTGAATCAAGTGCATTACGCCTAAATGTATTCCCACAAAGCACATACAGTGCACGCAGACGTTTTGTGATGCCCAAAGGTGAAGTGTGTGTGTGTGATGACGTAAGGAAACAATGATGGCAGAGCTCTGAAGTAAAACGACCCGGGCCATGTGTTGGACATGAAATGTGCCAGAAGTACCCCAACAGTCTGAAAAATGTCCTATTGGACCGAAACAAGTGTGTGTTGTACTTTTCACTGTAAATGTTTTCATGTAGTTGTTAACAATTACAAATTACCAAAGCTGTAGAAATAACAACTGCTTAGGCCTTCCTTATCAACAACAATGATGTAAATAAATGGTGTTACCAACATGTGGCAGCTGCCAATTCTCTGGTGCTTGCTGTTGTTTCCCTTTTCCCTGGTGTTTTTCTGGTTGAGTTGCTGAGTGATTAGAGGGTTATTCAGTTCACCTGTTGCAGGGTGTGGGGACTGGCTCTTAAATGATAGTTGAGAGCAGCTTGGTGCATTCCCCTTTTGGCCAATCAGGGTGTAACGACACCCTTTCTGTAGGGCTTAAAAGAGGAGGGAAACTGCACATCTAGTGTCATTCTGATCTCTCCTTCACTCAATGCAACATGTGTTATCAGCCAAACCAGAAACTCTGATCTGTTTTAGGCCCTTTTGAGATTCTATGATCTTTGTGTCTTGTTTATTGAGAGTGTTGACTATCCTAGTTGGGGAAACAAAATAAATACCAATCAATTGGGTTACCTGCACGGACACTACCAGGACGTTTAGGTGCTATTTGTGCAAGAATCTGGCTTGCCTAATGCCTGCAGGCTGTATTTTGTTATTCTAGTCATTTGTTGATTTTCACTAAAACCCTTTATACCCATTTCTTTTAGTGTATTTTATTTGGGAAAACTTTAAAGGAGGGTAAAAGGAAAAATAAAACCAATATTTCAGTTGCCTTAATTGTTTGTTATTGTAGAGGCATTTGTTCATCATTATTATTATTAAGGAGGCATTTTATTTTATATTATGTGGTTGGGAACAGTTTTTCAGTCTTCTGCCTGAACAGCTAAAGTCTGGGGAAATCAGTAACGCCACAAACGAATAACAATTTGCAACATAATAATAATAACTTTCAATTATCTATGATTATGTTCACACCTTTCAGAAAAGTGTGTTCATTGCATCTTGCTTCTGACTTGCTGTTGCACTTCACACAACATATTATGTAAGATGCACACTTCAATATGCCTTTGTCACATAATGTCTACATATTTGTAATGGTAACTCAAACTTGCATTTTTTGCTGTAAGAGAAATTTTAGAACTCTTACCATCTTGAATACGTTTCAGCTCTGTCTGCGCTTTTTTGAGTTGCCTCTGCAACTTTTCTTCTCTTCGTAAGCCTTTGGTCATCTCCTGCCGCAGGAATCGGGCCTTTCTTTCAGTGGCCCGCTGCAACTTCACCAACCTGACCATCGTGCCTGTGGCCAGTGAACCGGCATCCACGTTACGCCGGTAAAGGAGGTCCGCTGGATCCAGACATGAATACTGCAACACACATAACAAATAAAACACTTATTATACAACCTAAATAGGCTTACTACAGTAAACATGACACATATTACCATAACCGTAAATAAAATAAAGCACTCAAAACTTACACTTGCCAGCTGTAAAGCATTGATGCCGCCACAACATCCTCCTGGTCGATAGTGGAAAACTGGCTAGGCGATTTGAGAGCCATGTTCTGTCAACAGAAAGATTACAAAGTTAAACATATAAAAATCAATATACTGTATGTACCTTGCAAACATATATATTTAGTTACCTTATAAACTAGCAACAAACTTCAATCTCACAGAAAAAATATCACAAAAATGATTTGTATAATAACTACTGTACTCTTGTACTTACTTTAGTTGTGGCAATTGCAGAAGAACAGAAAGACAGATGTAAAGCTGTGTAGCTGGGCCTTCTGTTTCACCTCATCTTCACACCACATTTATACAAGAAACCAAAAAGCCCCTCCTTCAAGATGCTAATGACACAAATACATTTATAATGACAGTCCGCGTAGAGGAGGTGGATGGATGGGTCCAACAAACACAGGACTTTCACCAATGAGACCGCTGTTTGTGTCCCGTGTGAAACTAAAAGTCAATGGTCTTTTATTTAAATTTACAGTTTTGTTTTGTTTCAATTTACAACTTTTACACATGTTTAAAAGTCTTTAAAACTGCGACCGTAACTTCGAAATGTAATTGAGAACGTAGTTTAGTTGTATGGGAACGTTATTTTGTAGGAGACAGAGTTGTTGTCCGACAGCCTGTTATCCCAAAAACAAACACCCATTGTTCAGAAACTACACACAGAAGCACATGGCTGATTATTGTGCACAATGATGTCATCAGACACTCCCTTTTTCCTACCATGGCAAAGGCATGACCAGCCCTACTCCGCCTCTGGTTGGCTTAACCTAATATCTGAGCCTGTTTGCACAAAAAGGCGTATAAATGCCACGATAATGCGCCAGGCATTTAGCGTGCATTAAGTACGCCATTCTTGATTTCTTGCAATGTAAATGCTACAGTGATAGTTAGTGACGTAGTTTTAAGATGCAAGAAACACCACTTATGGGTGGCGGGTTGGGAGGAGGATGGGTCCAACAAACACTGGACTTATAACCAGGAGACTGCTGTTTGTGTCCTGTGTGAAAGTAAAAGGTAATTTATTTAAATTTTCATCTGTAGCTTAATAACATAAAAAAACCTAACCAAGTTTATTGCCTTGTTTTGTTTCAATTTACAACTTTTTCACATGTTTAAAAGTCTTTAAAACTGCGACTATTAAAACTTTCTTGGGTTCCGGAACTGAGCAAACCGCCTAAGGTTCTCAAATTAAAGAGATCTGACGATGAAATCAGTTTAAGTGGTTTATTTCCATCCAAACCATGTTTATTCACAGAGACGCATGGCATAAGGGTTGGATGGAGCAGCAGAGAGCTCTGCTGGTTCTGCTGAGGGCCTTATATAAAGTGGTGAAACACACCTGACTGCAATTGGCAATCAGGGGGAGGGGAATGATTGGCTTCAGTGGCTTGAGGCACACCTGTCTGTAGTTGGCCAGCAGGCAGGGGGATGATTGTGATGAGGTGATCCTGTCCAACAGAGGCTGCCATTTTGACAGCATGAAAGAATTTACAACAGCGACCGTAATCCGGAAGGAAGGGTTGGGAGGAGGATGGGTCCAACAAACACTGGACTTTCAACCAGGAGACCCGTGTTTGAGAGACCTATGTTGACCACGGTGTTTTGTTTTATAAATCACATTAGCGCCGTGTTTTCTGTAGTAGTGTTATGTTGTTTCCGTACATGTTTTACTTAGTTAACGTTTTCAGTTAACTGCCTAAAAGTCTGAAAAAAAAAATTCGGATAAAATAGATCTGAAAAATGTCGGACAAAAAAAGTCCCGAAAAAAAAGATGTGAAAAAAAAGATCTAAAAAAAGATGTGAAAAGAAGTCTGGAAAAAAAAGATGTGAAAAATATCAGACAAAAAAAGTCTGAAAAAAAAGATGTGAAAAATGTCGGAAAAAAAGATGTGAAAAAGAAAATCTGAAAAAAAGATGTGAAAAATGTCGGACAAAAAAAATCTGAAAAAAAAATGTCGGACAAAAAAATATCTGAAAAAATAAAAAGTCTGGAAAAAAAAGATGTGAAAAATGTCGGACAAAAAAAGTCTGAAAAAAGATCTGAAAAAAAAAGATGTGAAAAATGTCGGAAAAAAAGATCTGAAAAAACAGATGTGAAAAATGTCGGAAAAAAAGATCTGAAAAAACAGATGTGAAAAATGTCGGACAAAAAGTCTGAAAAAAAACATCTGAATAATATCCTAAAAAAAGTCAAACTAAAATAAAAGTTAACCTAACTGCGGACGTTTGCCGTACAAATGACCCAAAAGATGCGTACTCATGACACGCAGAATGTCTGTGTAATGTCGTGGTATTCATACGCCTTCCTGTGAGGCTGGGTTGGATATTCTTACCCTAAACCTTACTAATCTCGCTCCTCATGCCTAAACCTAACCAACGAAGGCAACGAGTGATAAAAGGCAGAGTGGCGGGTCATGCCTTCGTAAGTAGGAAAAAGTCCCATGAGGTCATTCTGCATAATAATCAGCCATGTGCAGCTGTTTGTTGCACGGAGAGTTTGTATTTTAGGAGCAATGTGTCTTTGTTTGCTTTCGGCATAACTGGCTGTCGGACAAATGGGACATTTTTCAGACTATAGACCGTTTCAGTGGGTCCATGTTTACTTCCTGTCAATTTATGACATTCACGTAAACTACAACAGGAAGTAAACTGGGACACATTTGGAATGTTTACGTTTACAAAAGTGAAATGGTCTTTTGGGGTTTCGTAATAATGGCCACAGAAGGGTTAAATTATTCCTGCATGAAATTCATTTAAACTCTATTCCTTGTCGTCACTCCGGTTCGGTCACGTTTGATCCCTGCTGCCACTCCAGTTTAAAGTCGTTCTCTTTGAAAGGCTTCTGTTTTTTCTCCTGAACATTCCTGTATCACAAGTAAACAGTCGTAGTAAAGCACATCTCCTGGTTCTGGAACACAACGTCTTTGATGACTGCAGTAGAAAGCAGCAGACATTGTCTCTCGGGGGCTCCCATTATTCATCAAAGACCTCCAGCAGAACAATACACAAGCAGAGTTGAGGCAAAGGCTTCTGGGAGCTTGTCTGAACACCTGAAATAAGCAGGCAGAGCGCAGGAATGGGAAATTCCCATCTCGTCAGAGAGGCACGGCGATGTATCCTGAGGGTTGCAGGGAGCACCTCGTAGCATGTAATTACTGGACTGGAACATAGAGTCGGTTTCAGCGCTCAGACCCCACACACCGTATCAGCCTCACCGCAGAGATGAGACGAGGAGACGTTCACTGTGAGCGACAAATGAAGGAAGTGTTTGTAAAATAGCTGCTGACTTTCTGACTGTTTGTTATATTCATGAGTGTGACTTACATTTGTTACTAAAGAGCAACACGGGAGTCAATCAGTTACAATATGTATAGAGTACATTTCCCCCAGTCAATGTATAATACAAACCATACGCACAGTAGTGACATTCATTTTTTTCTTTCTAAAATACACATGACAACAACTCAAGCTTCAAATGTACAGCTGTCTAACAAAGACCAAATAAACAGCCCAGTTGCACAGCAGTTTGTGAAATAGTTACAAAATGTAATATATTAATGCGTGTACATAGACACAAATTTACCGGGTTTTTTTTTCGTGATGGTCAGTACGAAATAAATCTGTATGTAATCCACATAATGAGGAGGTCGGGGTGGAACGGGTGGGTCAAAAACACAGGACTTTCGCCCAGGACACTGCTGTTCATGTCCCGTCTGAAACCAGAGGTCAACGTTGAATTTTGTCACGTAACTTCCGGTGTTATTTTAAACCAAAAGACAGTCTTTTCCTAAACATAACTAAATAGTTTGTTGCGTAATCCTAATAAAAAAAAAAATGTCGGAAGAAATAAAGTCTGAAAAAATGTCTGAAAGATATCAAAAAAAAATGTCGGAAGAAATACAGTCTGAAAAAAAAGTCTGAGGGATGTCAAAAAAAATGTCTGGAAAAAACAGACTTTATTTATATGGACATTTTTTTCAACCTTTTCTTAAACCTAACTAAGTAGTTTTATTTTGAAAAGACGTGGTGAAATAGCTCCAACCATGCTCCTCTTTCTTCTGTTGGAGTAACTAGTCTGGGCGCGCGCCGCTGCGTTACGCGTTTATTGTTTGAATGCACACAACATCGCAACAGCAGTGAGAAGTAAACGGTATTACAGATTATTGTTTTCACAGACAGTTCTACTCGTTGATAAAATACAAATGGGATTAGAAGAGAGAAACTGATTCCTTTTTCTTTATCGATCCTAGTGACGCTAGAATCAGTCTTCAAAACGAGGCATAGGTATCGGTAGTATCGATATTTTCGGGGGACCTGTAGCTTGAAGTCTGAACATTTCATTTTTCTTTTCCGCTCTACCGTCGTTCTGCTTACTGTGTTCTTGGAAAGGCAACATTTCTACTTTGCCACATGGATAATTGCAATCAGGCACAAAAAAAAGAGGGAAAATTGCACTCAGCTGCAAAACTTTATGGCGTGTTTATTTATGGGAGAAAAAAAATGACATTTGAGTTTGTATTATATTTTGTTTGACATCTTTAATATTACTTCCAGACAGTTTCCTTTCTGCGTGTTTCAGGTGATAAAAAAGAGTAACATTAACATGGCACACTGAAATAATGATAAAACAGAAACCACATCAAGGTTTATTTACTTCAGAAGTAAAATGCTACAGGCGATTTGGGTTTTTCATACTGTTGACTGAATGTGGACAAAGTGCTTTTAGGAAACAGAGGAGCCCACCTGTCTTTAACTACGTGGACTAAGTGCAGACACTAGCAGCAGTAATGTAAAGCAGAGAGGCGACCGGTACAATAGACACAAACTGGAGGAAGAATTTGAAGAACGTCCATAATGTTATTGCCTTTAACTTTTAAGAGCACGTGGAGGTTTAGTTGGCGACGACAGGAGCTGTGTTTGTGTATCTTCCTCTCTGACTCGGGGCCAGACAGCGGGGACATCATGACATGTATAAGACGTGACTGGATGACAGACGCTAACGGCGGCACCTTGTGTAAACACGCCCATTGAAGACAGCGTCAGTCAACACCCCAGATTAGAGCTCGGGCTATTAGCCAAGTCAGGAATCCTTCATCTCTCCTTCAACACAACTTCAGCACTAATTGAAGCGCCGGCGGACTGAAGTGACCCGCCGACAAACAAAGCGATAACTCTGAATTACGATTATCAGAGACGCTGGTGATGTATTAAAGCTGGAGTAACTTTGAGATAAAAGTATTAACGAGGAAGCGCTCCGTAGAGAGCAGACCAAGGCCAGACAGTTGGCCTCGACTTTCACAGCCGTGACAGAATATTTATGCAAAGATAGCCGTGGCTTGGATTGACGGCGGCGCCACAGGAAACATCACAGGGTCAACAGGCTTCTTCTACATTAGGCCCTGAATGTGCACGCCAAATGTCATGCCAGTTGGGACATCTCTACCAGCACAAAGCATTTTACAATAAAGTAATAAAAGACAGATTGAGGCAGGTGATTGCAGAGGATGTAGGAAAGATCAGACCGTAGTGATTGAGCTCTAAGCAGCTTAATGAGAGCTTCTGGCTAATGTTATTCATTTATTAGCCCCATCGGCACTAGCGCTATCCATCGCACGGCACACATGAAGCCGAACTACTTCACTTGTGTCTTTTATTGGGAATTTTTGCAGCGAAGAGAATATTAAAAGTCGTCGGACACAGTGTGTAACATTTGCTAATTAGCAGTAAACACAACGTAGAGCTGAGGCTGATGGGAATGTCAATAGATCTGCACTTATTTGGTGATAAACTAAAGTCAAATTGTCAAAACCCCTTCCTTATGAAAAAGTAGTATACTTGAAGTTTATTTTATGAAGTATACTTAAGTAAAATTCAAGTACACTTTGTATTGTAAGTATACTAATATCAATGCACTAGTAGTATACTTCTAAGTGTACTACTTCAATACTTCTTGGGACTTAATTGGCTCACTTTTTAGTTTATAAAAGTACACTTTAAGAATAGTAAACGTTGAGTACACAACTAGTTTACACCTAAGTTGTATTTTGTACTGCAACTATACTATAACTTATGTTATGAACTTATAGGTATACTGTTAGTTTAATAGTTATATACCTTTTAGTTTATGAAAGTACTCTCAGTAAACTAGTTTAATCGTTTTTATACTGCAAGTATACTTGTATATTCTTGTAGCCCACTTTTTAGTTTACGAAAGTACACTTTGTATACTTTAACTTATAGTACTTAGCCAATGATTTTTGTATTGCATAAAGAGACTTGCTCCTTTTGCTATTTGACTTAAATAAATATTTTTTTCTCGCGTGCCTCCGCGTTGAACAGATAATCCAAAAACGTAGAAAATTCCTGATGAATTGAGGTAAATTCATATTAAAACATTTTATAGGTTACTCTTTCAAAGAGTAAGCACAACTACAAGCCAAGTATATCTTTCTGTAGGCCTATAAGGCAAGAATACTTAATTATACTTTTATTAAGTATAATTAGTAATTTAGTACAAGTATAAGCCAAGTATACTTAAGTATATCTCTGATAAGTACATAAAAAGTAAACTGAAAGTATACTCTTATTTTATATATCTAAAAATCGAATTAATTTAGGAAAAGTAACTAAATAGGGGGGATGAAATCAAGGCAGTGTGATGTAGGGCTGCACGATACGAGCAAAATATGCAATTACGTTGAATGTTTCGATAACGATATTACTTGCAATAAATAAACAGATATTAAAGTGTACTCAGTTCAGTATTCTGCAAAATTACAACAAATTACTTGTTGAATTAAAGGAATTTCTTTAAGGAAATTATTTCTAACATTCTTTTATTGAACAAATTCAACATTTAACACAAAAAGCATCAATCGAAAAATAATGATTTGGCTTAGCCATTGGTATGTTTTATCGATAAGGCCATTCTGGGTAGACTCCCCTGTTGTTTCTGTCTTTCTAACCAGAAAACATGGATATTATTATGGGTTACGGTCTCAGGACACGATGCTTATGACGGTTCCCAGAGTTCGGACTGAGTTGGGAAAGAAGGCCTTTATGTTTTCTGCACCATCTGCATGGAATAGCCTGCAACATGAACTTAAACTCCAGGACCTATAGTCACTCTAAATGAATTTAAAGGCATGGTGAAATCTATGGAAACGGACTCTACCGATAATTGTACTTGTTTTGATTGAAATAGGATTATATGGCTTCCCTGCACTTTTACGGTTTGGCACCTTTGAGCTGATCTATTGTTTTTTTCATGTGTGCGTGTATGAAACTGTTTGTACTGCTGCCATGCTTGGCCTAAACCTGGTTAAATAAAGGTTAATGAATAATGAAATGATTTAAAGGGCGGTTTTCTACTGATCAAGTAAAAAAATCCCTGAGAGCAATACTGCAAACTTTGGCGATATTGTGCATCCCTATAGTGTGATCAGCATCTGGTCTGTGTGTAGAACATGAAGTCTGACTACGTCTCCAGAGACTCACTCACTGAGATCCACGCTGTCTAAGACCAGCTGTTTTTTTAAAAAGTGCCAAAACTTTCCTTCCTGGCAGCCTTAGAGACTGACTGACTGACTGACTGACTGACTGACTGACTGAATGAGCATTCAGGACCTCTGTGGAGCATTCACGTTTGTCTCTGATGCTAAAAGAAGACACAGCCTGCAGCTAACTGCTGCTGTGTTATTACTGAGTGAGAAAGAGGAACGGGGATGATGTCATCTGACAGAAGAAGAGGTGATGCTCTCATCTCGCCACACATCACACATCCACCAGCGTTTACAGAACCTCCATGCTGTTGTTTTCCTGGGTAATTCCCCTCTCGGTGTGTGAGTGTTCCGCTGCATTTCAGTTTTTAAATCTGACTGCCAGATTACATGTTTGAATGTCGAGCTATAAAATCATGCGGGTGGCTGCAGACAGGCTGCGTCTTGAGTAATGTGGCGTTCACAACCTCTGTGACTGTCAGCAGGGCGAGTGTTTGTTAGGACGAGCGACTCAAAACATTCACGTTCACAACACTGTGTGGATGATGTCATCGCAGCGACCGCAACCACAAGCCAGATGAAATGATACGAAGAGGTTCGCTGAGCTTATTTTGATTTTCACTGACAACAAAGATGGTTTTGGAGCATAAACAGGTACAGTATGAAAGACATACAGGATGGTGGTGGAGTCTCAGGCTAAAAAGTGCACATGTGATTCCTATTGTTCCGTCTCACAGATCCGTTTTCACTTGTGGACCTACAGCTGGAGCTGCAGAAAGTGAACTCACCCGTTTTATGTATTTCTAGGTAGTAAATGAAACCTCTCTGTGGAGGGTTTTATTGTGTAACTCGATGATTTGCTGAAGGAGCCAAATAGCGGTTTGAGATCTTTCTTAACAGCTTCAACTGAGACAGAAACACTGTGTGAAGCTGACTGGATCGTTTAAGGAACAGGATCGGAGATGGAAACAGGAACACAGATGTCTTATATTTGATGTATTTAACGTACAAGTGAAGGCTGCTATTTATTGTTGCTTTAAAAGAAGTTTATTAATACAATACTAACATGACCACTTGAGATATTTCTGGGTGAAAATTCATTCTGAAGTTTATCTGAAGTTAATTTAATTCTTCAGAATTCAAAACTAAATGAAGTAGGTATCTCCCCAGCTTACAGTCTTAACCTCTTTTACCCGACCGACCCGTTCTTCTGAGCTGTGTGTCAAAACACTGCCTTTAAAAACTTATTTTTTTCTGAATAGTTTCTAAAAGACGAGTCCTTAACGCTACTAAAACAACAGTATTTTGTCCAAACAATTTGTTTGGCAATGATTTAAACATTTGAGTTAGTCAAAATTATACAATTTAGTTGTTTTTGTATTGATTTTATACCGTGCACAATGGTAGAATGTGATGATGCTCAGGGTTAACGTCATGGTTAAAGGCTCCATTGTGTGCCCAGAGCCTCCTGTAGTAGATATCAGGAGTATTTTAGAGCCAGATTCCATTTCAAGAGGTAGAAAACACATTTGGCACACTTTGGGTATCCAAGTGACCAAATGGAGAGTCCTCCTGGTCCTATCCTGACTAAAACCTTTGTAGAATCTATGTGCTTTGTGTTATTTATATCTGCTTTGGCTCAGTTGTAGTCGAGGAGTTGCTGAATGAATTCAGTGTCATCTCTGTGCATGGCATCATTGCTATAATGGTGTTATCCACTGTCTAATCTAGAAAACACTTTAGGCGAGGATAACAATTTCAATTTGTCCTTTTGGTTCATCACAATTTACTCAGGCATAATAACAGTCACAATGTTACTGACACTGGGGATGAACTCTCTGAGGTCTCACCTATCCATAGAGACCAAGATCAAGCATAAAGACCTGGTAGTTGTGGAGCTATTACAGATTTATTTTGGGTATGTGTATCTAGGTGAACCACTCCTTCCAGCAGGGCTTAAGATGTTAATTCCCGCTGTTTACGTCTGAGTTTAGCTCTCTCTCTGGTATGTTTGATATTATATTACATGTCAGTTTTACATCAAGCAAATTTGTCTAATTAGAGAGTAATGACTGCCCATTTTCAAGATGCATAATTAGTTTTTTAGCCACTGCTAGCGGTGCTGGTGATGGCAGCGTCTGTAGATCTGTGGGTCGGTCCACCACTTTGGTCCAGACCAGCGTTGCCACGTCTGTGGTTTTGGGGATACTTTTGAAGGGTTGCCTCGGGTTGAATTTTTTGACCGCTGATTCACAAATTACATGAATATTATATAAATAAAAATCTATCAGATCAGCACGTAACACACATGTGGGACACGTCACATGTCAAACGCCACACCCGGTAGGTTGGCAAAATACAGGAGGAAATGTACAAAATAATGGGAATGTGAAAACAGAATTAAAGAATGGATGAGCCAGAAGGCAAAGCGGTCAGTCTTCGTTCCTACTCTCACCTGGTCATGAGGGCTGGGTCATGACCCAAAGAACTAGATCGCAGGTACAAGCGGCCAAAATGGGTTTCCTCAGGAGGGTGTCTGGCGTCTCCCTTAGAGATAGGGTGAGAAGCTCAGTCATCCGTGAGGGACTCGGAGTAGAGCCGCTGCTCCTTTGCGTTGAAAGGAGCCAGTTGAGATGGTTCAGGCATCTAGTACGGATGCCCTTTAGGGAGGTGTTCCAGGCTCGACCAGCTGGAAGGAGACCACGGGGAAGACCCAGGATTAGGTGGAGAGATTATATCTCCACACTGGCCTGGGAACGCCTCGGGATCCCCCAGTCAGAGCTGGTTAATGTGGCCCGGGAAAGGGAAGTTTGGGGTCCCCTGCTGGAGCTGTTGCCCCCGCGACCCGACCCCGGATAAGAGGTTGAAGATGACTGAAATGGTTAGAGTTGTGGCAGGGGATGGCTCACTAAATACATAATCTATTTACACATAAACCCATATGTACTGTGAGATTATTAAAATGTATAAAGGTGTATCAGTTGAAATAAGGTTTTGCATGAATGACAGTAAATGCATACAGTAGATAGATACCGTGAAATCTGGTCCAGATCTTCATCAGGTCAGATGCTTCAGGTGTTCTTTGTGCAAATTAACAAATGTTAGCATGCTAACCTGCTAAACTAAGATGGAGTTTGAGGAACAGATCTATGAACACAGCACAACAGTTCCTAATAGTCTCACACAGGATTTAAAAACTCTGGAAAGTTAGCACAGAAACGATTCTATGTTTTGTGACGACGCTGGCGAGGTAAACAGTAGATACACAGGGCTCTCTAAACCCCGAAGAAATGCATGCAGGGATTTACATATTATCCTATTTATATATGTTTATAATAACACAGAATAAGAAACCAACAAGATCATTTTTGTGGTGTTTTTATTGACCTTGTTGGATCTAAATACTCTATAGACGTCTGTGTTTTAGTCTATATGCTACGGTTCATCTACAGTATCAACAAGCCTGCGAGGCTCATCTCTGGAGAAACGCTACCAGCTGGGATCTGTATCTGGTTTACTGTCGGGGTTTTGCGGTGGTTTGTGTGAGTTCAGTTTCTATGGTATAGTTCTGATTCTCTCTATATTCCATCACTCATTGCCCATAAAGCGTTTTTTTGTTGTTTTTCTGGCACGGCGCTGGAGAGCTCTTCATCTACACTGACAACACCAGGACCTTTCTGAAAAGTTCACAGATTTCCAACTGGAAGCTCTCGGAGCGGGCGCAAAACAAAAAAACACTTTTTCTCCAGGCGGCTGCAAATGTTCTCTCCACAACTGAAAAAAGACGCTGGCGTTAAAAGCCACTATATGGACATTCTGCCTATTAGTCGGGATGTGAACCGATTCATTTTCTAATAAACGCTGTAGCTACACATTACATTTATTTAGAGAACCCCCGACCTTAAAGTTAATACTGAGCCTTTGTGCCATTTACTTCTCAAAATAATCTAAAGGGATGTGTGCTTGCATGTATTCGGCCTTGCCAGATGATGTTACTTTGCGTTGAGCCAGGTTCAACTTTGCTGGGTGACGCTGTGTCTTTTTGCCTGAGCCCTTTTTGAAGGAGGCTGGACCGGCCGAGGATGGTACGTCCTCGTATGCTACGTGTCTACAGGGGTGTTTTTCTATCACGAGGTATCGTAACATCGGATGCTTGATGGGCTGCCATTAGACACAAGGCACTCTGCACCTGATTGGACGAACGCTTTCCCTCGTGGGCTGCTGCTTCCAGCTTTCAAACCGGAACCAACACGGCGGCTCGTTTGGAAACTTTCCTCTCTTATATCACGGAAATAGTTCACCGAAATGTTTCTGAAAACATTTTATAATGTAATAAAGAAATAATCCATGCAGTTTAAAAGTTTCTAGGGAGTTTCCAGAGGCGGCGAATCACGTTGGACTCCCCTGATTTGCATAAAGTAGCCCAGACCTCAACTTTATGCAAATGAGGAGCGGGCGATGTGACGGTCTGTCTCTCGAATGGCGCCGCCACGCTACCAGAATGCATTGCACGGCTGCTTACATAGACAATGAACAGGAATCGTGGAAAGAACGGAGGCTGTGGACACGTATCATTATACTACTTTCTTGAGTCCGCGTGGAAGACGCGTTCCACACATGCTCAGTAGGCGTCCTGGTACCGTCGTGGCTGCGCAACAAATTGGAAGAAGTTGAATGTCCGTGCAGAGCCTCCACACGTACAACCTCTGATGAGTTTACATTGTGCCGACTCATCAATGCATAAAGTATAACTTCAGCTGTAGTCTTTTTCTAAAACATATTTATCCAGCAACGCTCTGCTTCTTATTTAATCTTTATTTAAGCAGCAGTCTGACCGTTCCACACATTCCTGGGTGGCGTGCTGGCCAGGCGGGGGTTAAGCGCCTTGCCCAAGAGCACCTCATCAGCAGTCACTGAGGGAAGGGAGAGAGTTACTCATTCACTTTCCGCGGCCAAATTTTCCCCCGCCAGAGTCGATTACAGTGCCAGCCTGAAACAGCTCCTCAGTGCAGCGCCGCTGGCATGCGACCACGAAACATTCATACACAAACACTGACATTCCTGAGCCTCTGGAGGGTTCCTCTCTCTCTCTCTCCTCCGCCGCTGCTATACGCTCAACGGCGACATACGATCCAGTGCTTATTAAACAGAGCTTACTTGTAATTAAGCCTCCCAGATGGGTTTTACTTGAGGTTCACTTTAAGCCTCTCTCTCTCTCTCTCTCTCTCTCTCTCTCCGTCTGTCGCCCCTAAAAGTGACGAGTGAAGAGTAATGGGTTTCATAATGTGCCACAGAAAAATGACAGACTGTTGAAAAACACGAGGTGGCCGTCCAAAAAAAATTCAAATAACCAAACAAACATCAGTAATCAGTGTCCTGACATTACCCCTCCACGGAGACGATGAAGCCAGAGTCCAGCTCCAGAGCGGTTACACACTATCATCATAGCACTGTCTGCACAATAAAAGAGTGAAAAAGGGAAACCTTAAACATTGCGGGTTAGAAATACCTTCCCCCCCGAGCGTGTTTATATCATACCAGTCGATGTGCAGACAAGTCATTATGTAATAAAACTGGGAATGAGATAAACGTTTCATTCTGACTTTCTTTTGTTTGACTCGACCACAAAAGAGATTCCGCGCGGTATTCCCCGTTTAACGCCAAACACAATCTGACAACGTCGAAGAAGAAACAGCCTGAACATGATGAAGCATGTGGAGGTGCACAGCTGTGCAGGGGGAGGCAGGAAGCCAGGTGTCCGGCAGCAGAGCGGTCCTGACGGCTCCCCTCTGATGCACGTGTAGGCCTCCGACACCTCGCCGTGGACCTGCACGCCGCGCTAACCGCTTTTACAGAAACATCTGGCGGGCGACAGGTCTTATTCTCTCCGCCTTCTTGCCAATTAGTGTTTCTCCGCACACACACACACACACACACACACACACACACTCAGTCTCTGCTGGCTCCTGCCAGGTCGGACACACAGCGACGCAGAAACATGAAAAGAAACCAATTTAAAAGGGGCTAATCTACCCGTTTTTAAACATGGAGTTTATTTTTACAGTCTCCAGCTGGACGTGCTTCGAGTGTGTGGAAGCAATCAGGAAACACAGAGAGAGAGGAATTATGGTCACAGATTCAATGTCACTAAGCCTGGAGGATAAACTGTATAAAGACCCCATTGAAGCCAGCACTGATCACACTGTTTGGGCAATTGCCTGCAAATGGATGTCGCATTTTGTTTTTATTTGCTAAAGAGGAGGTCACTCACTCTCGGCATGAGAGCGGGCAACATGCCGATCATTAGCCCTCAAAATAAACCCACTTCAAAGTCGTGACTGAACGGAGACAGAAACACAACGTTTGTTTTCATTTGTCAGGCCTCTAAGAGTCGTCTCGCTGTGTGCCGGGGATTATCTGGCCCCGCTGTACGCATTCATACATTTTAATAATGTTGCTCGTGCATTAATGTTTTTATGGAGCCGTCGTGCGTCTTTAGCTGCAGTCAAGGAAGAACAGAAAGAGAAGTTTTGTCATACGTTAGCAGAAGAGAGGAGCCAGACTGTCCATGCTCCGTCTGCTAGGTTGTGTTATAATCTCCAGAGTTTGAGCCAGGACTGTGTGGGAGACGCTGGGGAGCACTTGACCAGACGCACACATACTGGCCAACCCTCCACATTTTCCTGGGAGTTTCCTCCCGAGGTCACAATCCTCCCGTCTTTCTCCCAATTTATGACAAATGATTCACACCTTTTTTTCCCTTTTTCGTTATGTCAACATGTTTCTGGCGCTGTTTGGTGTGTGTACAAGTTCTACTGTTAACAACAATACAGCTACGCTTCATGTTGTTTCCTTCCTGGGGGAAGAGAGCTGCTCGCGGTTTGAAGTGCGTTCGATGCCAAAGTTGGTGTTACGTCCACAAAGTGGAACAATAACTTCACAACAACCATATTAAACAGAGTCAACGTGATGTTCAAAAATTTAACAGTTTATTACAGGACAACCGAAGTTTCACAAATGTGGTGGAGGTAGGGACAATATAGTTGTGCCAAATAATCAAAATTAACAAACCAAAACTAGGCCTAACTAAATCTGTCTTCTTTAAACACAACAAACAAAAAGGCTGACTAAGTTATCTACTAACAGCAGTTTACAAAACATACATGGGATGGCAACAACCACTAAACCTAGTGTTTCTAGACATGAAAAGGACCTACGTGCAAAAGTGTACAGGGTACCCCAGACTTACCTATGCCCTCTACCTCCTTACCACAAACCTTATCTGTCCTTTCCCACTGGAAACAAGAGTCTACACAATCCAAATACCTTATTACAAATGAGTCAGAGAGAGAGAGAGAGAGAGAGCCCAGAGTGTGCCTCTTTTATGTGCAGCCCACGACAGCGATTGGCTGGATCGGATTAGTGTGAGCCACTCTGCAGCTGGCAAACTCTGCACAGGTGGACTCCAATCACCTCCATTAACTCTGTATCCTGGAAGCACCTGCAAGACAAGGAGGAGGGCAGAACAACACAGGATAAAAGCTCTGCAGGCCTGTCTGGCCCTGCAGGCACGTAACAGTTGCTCGATGCAGCAAAAAAACATCGTGGTGTGGCGCAAGACGTTGGAAATAATGTGTTTCAGAGTGCTGTGGCGGCGTTGTCGCGTTCAGAATGGACATTCTTTGAGTGAGAGACCCCCCCCCTAGTTGGCACTAGTTAGGTTTAGTAAAGAACTACATGGTCCCGCCTTGTGTGTCTCTTTTCGCTCTTCAAAAGCCGTCTAAAGGAGATTCAGAGTTTTGTTTCATTATAAATGTTGGAAAATAAGGACTGAAAATATGTTGCAAAGACTGTGAACGTTGTAGTACTGGATTGTAGAGTTGGACCGTTGAACAGTTTTTTGCCAGTTTTGTGTTCAGGATTTTTTAGGTGGGGCTAAAAATCATGGCTCGATGACGCACTGGAGTCATCCTTAACATAACTCCACCCGTCTTCACAAACCTGGTTTTTGAAAACCAAAATAGAAACCCAGAATGTCATCCAAGGTCATGTCGGCTAGCTCGGTCGGGAGAGCGTGTGAGGGTCGTGGGTTCCAGCTCCACTATAGGCGTTGGCCACAACAGCAAGCACTTTGTCTCGGCCCCAGCGGCGAGGTCCGGGCGGGGGGCTGCGCGACGGGGTCGTTACCGGCCTCACACTGTCCACGGGCTGAGACTCGATCAGAAGGACTCAAGCCACATTTCCCCAATCCACCAGTCGGACGGCGATTCAGCGCTGGGCTCTTCGCTCGCCGCTACTGAGGGAATCCTGTTCTGCACCTTCCCCGCTTGTGGGTGTGGTTTTAGCCATGGATGTATTAAGAGAGGTTTCAGGCACCAGCGTCTCAGAGCAGACAGTACTGCTGATTTTCCATGATTTTGAAGCTAATCTTTTCTTTAATCATTCAAATTTGGCTGGGTGGTTAGTAACACATTTTTCTGTGGTGTGACAAACCCAGAATGCTTATTTGTTATTGCTTTACACGGACTTTAAACTATGTCACTCCCAGCGCACTTTCTATGAGCGTTTAGATTGTAGTTAATGGAACGGCAGGTGTGTTTCATATTGTCATAACTGCATGCTCTGGCTCACTCCTGTATTTGCAGGATTGTACATCTGCCTGCTAATTCATAGAAAACCTGACTGCTGCCATCCAAACATCTCCACCGACAGGCCGTCCGCCGAGGTGTTTGTCAGCCTTAAACCCTGTTTGACCGTGCTGATACCCTTCGTTCGCCCCGCGGATGACTCTCCTCTGCCCTCGCCGTTTGACATGTTGCTCCTCTGATGGATGTTAGCCATCTGGACAAGGTGGCCCGGCGCTTTCATCAGGCCCTCAGCAGGCAGGCGGGCCGATAGGGCCGAGGCAGCGGGACGAGCATCCCGAGGCCTCGGCAGCGGGAGATAAAACAACCGTCCCGTGTCACCACGCTAGGAGATAAAACAAGGCTCCTCTTCACAGATCATACATCAACGTTATGCCGTCTGACGCCAGGAAGCAGCAAAGCATGCTGGGTAGATGACACACCTAGAAAGATGGATCTCTCTAATCTGAGGAGTAAACACATAAATTATCCAGAGGTATAGTTAGGCATGCGTGGGAAGTTGGTTTCAAATATAGACTGAGAGATTTTGATCTTTATATTTATTTCACCAGCATGCAGATATAAATATTAAACGGCATAAGTCAGATTTAACCTTGGTGGAATTCATTACAGTGTGACAGTGACGTGTCACTATCCTGCTGTCTGTCTATCTATAGCAGCTTACCTCATCACACTCTTCATCTGGGGATCAAAACACACTGTCCGTCCTCCTGAGAGCTGCAGAGGCACATCTCTTTAAGACCGACTGTACGGAGAGCTTTCAGACAGCCCGGTCTCACTAAATGGAGCATCAATGACTCGGCAATCTGCAACTTATTCTGTGTGCAATCGGTGTGTTATTTCACGTCATGTAGTCTGTACCGACTTTAATCTAAACACAGCCGTGTGCATCTGCTACGCTCAGAGCTAGTGACGTAGAATAAGGGAGAGAGACAGTTTATGGTGGGAGGGAGGGGAGGTGGATGGGTCCAACAAACACAGGACTTTCAACCAGGGGACGGGCGTTTGTGTCCCAAAGTGTCGTTGAGCTATTTTTAAGTTACATTAGTGACGTGTTTTCAGTAATTCTCAGATTTATTTCTACAACTCAAGTTAAATGAACTAAACTGAAACGATATACCTAAAACTTTCTCATCCCAACTCGTTACTTACCGCCCAGGGCGTCACTTTGTTTCCGTCATCAAAACCACTATAGTTAGGTTTAGGAAAGAACATAGTTGGGCTTGAAATGACTTCGTTTGTAGAGTGAAAATGACGCCGACTGTTGTTACATGAACGATCAGCTGATTGCAACGTGACGCACGGACCTCGGAGTGACTCTGGACAATAAACTCAGGTTTGACCAGCACACCAATGACATTCAAAAAAGGAGCCACCAAAGACTATCAGTCATCCGCAAACTTAAAGGACTTTATGTTGCCCCCCCATCTCCTCCTACTGCTGTACCAGAGCATTATCCAGCCAATCCTACTATACAACAAGCCACGCTTTGCAAACTCAATAGCATAGGACATCACACACCCACTCAATCACCACCTCATCATAATGCCCCGCTCCAGGCACCGGTACAGATGGTACTCGCTTTAGGAAAAGCTTGATACCAGTCTTCTGGATGAAAGCCCTGTGTTTGTTGGACCCGTCCACCTCCCCTCCCACCTGCACGATGTGTCTTTTCACTCTTTAAACTACTGTCTCTGAGGCTTACTGTTGCTTCGGATGGGTTTACATTGTAGTAAACAGAACGCCCGGTGTGTTTCACACCGGTGCTAAAGGATGCCTTGTGCGGCGGTTCTGAATGCTGACAGGCTGGGAGATGTTGACAAACTGTGCAGAGGAGACACAGAAGAACTGTAAAGGTCTTCGTCTTTCACCTTTTTATTTTCTCAATAGATTCTGTACATCATGTCTCTCTCCTGAATGCCATAAACAAACAAACCACTGAGTGTGATGCAGTTTGATCCTTTGTTCAGCTGCGGTCTAACAAACTCTTGACATCAGAATCTCCACTCATCCCTCCTCAGGTCCTCCTCATCCCTCCTCAGGTCCTCCTCAGGTCCTCCTCATCCCTCCTCAGGTCCTCCTCATCCCTCCTCAGGTCCTCCTCAGGTCCTCCTTGTGTTCTCAACCTTTCATACCTGATTCCTTCTGTTCTCGTCTGAACATGTGGAGTCACCTGTCACCCTTCTTGCCACTAAACTAAAAGTGGTTTTCATCCCTCTAACATAGTTTATATTTTTCCTCCGAGCCGAACCGCGTCTTCCTCTTTCCATGACTGCTGTAGCTGGCCCGCTGTGAGCCGGTGCTCAGATGCCCGTTGGCTCGCAGGAGGACTGTTTATTTGGAGAACTGGCACTCAGCACTGTCTCAACAACCTCCCAGTCAAGTGCACCGCAAAGCTTTAATTACTGCAGTTTGAAATGAGGCTCCATTAAAATGAATGACCTTCATTAAAGTGGTATTAAGGGACAGATGCCTTCGCTGGTGGGGTGAACATGCAGTGAGACGGGGGGTGGGGTTGTGGAGGGTGGAGCGGAGGGTGGAGCACTTGACCAGACGTACAAGTGCTTGAATAAACAGCTCGGCAGGTTTTTCTTTCTTTCGCCCTCTTTGAGCGAAGCCCCACTGCGACCGCCTTCCAGATTACAACCACCTGGCTGTGCGTCCTGCTCGCCCCCCCCCCATACCTCAAACATTCTAATCATGGATGAAATTCATTTATATGTTTCGATAATTGTGCCTAATTGTTTCTTTGAAGGGGACTGAGGCCGGCAGCATCTGGCTGACATCTGGCTGGATGCTTGAGAGAGGGACTTTGTGCCCGGCAGGAAACCGCCGGCCCGATGGCCTCTCTATCGTCCATTTAGCCTGAATGAGCCTGAATGAGCCTGAGCCTGAGTCGTGCCTCTGAGGTAACGGAGCCGACCTGGTGGCTGAGTTGGACGAGGTACCTGAGCACAGAGAGTGTTTGAACCCTACTGATGGTGTGCCGTCGCCAGCGTTGGCTGGAACATGTTCTTCTCTTTAGGAATACAGCAGCCTCGACTGCTCCAGCTGGGCTTCCCATTTCTGGTTGTACAGTGCGTTCCATATGGCCCACAGACCCACTGATGGTATGCACTAACACACATACTGCACTTTAGTGTATGCACGCAGTAATGAACACACAACGATGCATGTGTTCACCAGACTCTCACAGACCAGAATCCTACTGTAGGAATCAGCTTCATCGTGGAGGATTCTGCACCGAACCATTTACATTACCAGCGCTCAGTGCCAGAGCAGGAAGTGGCGTGGCCTTTATGTAGCGAGGTGGAAACTAAAGCTTGCCGTGGTGAAGCCAGCGCAGAAAATGACTTCATCACGGCTACATTATATGAGTGTTATTGTTGTCTAACCCTAACCATACTGTATTTTATTTGCTGTCACTCAAACCAGGAGATGTTACATACCATCGCTGTGGCCGTCGTCGCTCTTGCTTTCAGCAGGTGTTGTGTTGCTCAACGTGGCTGCTCCATCGGTTATGGCGTCCATCGTTGAGTTAAAAAGAGGCTCTGAGTCTATAACGCGTCTCCTTCACCGGGACAGAAGGACAGTCGGTCTCCTAACACCCTGTCCAATTCATCGTAAAAAAGAGCAGCTCTCCCTCCATCTTCACGGAAATCTCTTCATAAATCGGTAGCGATATGAATCATCGAGTTTCCTTTGTACGAACTCTTCAGCTCAAATGGAAATGAGGCAGCGTGTTTTTTGTGTAATCTAACCACGAAGGCATTTTGTGTTCTTTTGTTCTTCTCTCTTCCTCTTCTCTTCTCTTCTTGTTTGCCTGTTGTCGTTTAAAAAGACACCGTTGGCGCACGAATGAGTAGCCTACGTACTTCCGTTTCCGCTGAGTACATAGGCGGTCCTTAATGTGGCCAGGACGCATTCGCGTACTCACTGCTAAAAGAATGCGGCCATATGTGGCCCAGACCACCTCTGAATGTGGTCTGAAATATCCGATCTCAATGCGTCCTGAAAGCGTCTCGAGTGCGTTCACACCTGTACTTAGAGCTGTCCATTTGTGATCGGATCACTGAGGACGCATGTTAATACCCGGTCTGAACAGGGCCACTCTCTCATGTTGACTACAAGGCAGATGTTGTCAGTGAAACGTGCACACAAACCCGAGTGCAGTCGTTCCCACGTAAACACAACCTTCCCCCAAAAGCATCCGCAGATACAAACACAGGTCGCCATTGAAGAGATGATTATTTTCTCTCTCTCTCCTTGAGTGATATTCTCATTCACGCTGAGAGCCTGTCAGTCAGTCCCCCCCCACCCCCCCCAACAACACATCCCCACCTCATCATTGAGTGTCGTTGATGCTGACATGTCACATCTGGAAGCTCTTCCCTACATGTGCTGCATGGACATTTCTCTGCTCACTTTCCCCTTTCCCAGGAGGGCTGATCGAGAAGCTCCTGTAATGATGTGAAAAAGGAGCCTGAGATCTCTCCACACAGCAACAGCTCTGGGCTAATGAATGCATTCTGGACACATTCCTCCCCCTGATGTTACGGGATCACTTTCCTCAATAGGTGGGAGAATAAAGGGAGATCAAAATGGGAGCAATTTGCTGCGAGTCCCGGAGTCTTTAACACCTCGTTTGTTCCGAGGGGCTCTTTGTGTAAGGTCAGACAAGTGAAACCTATTTTTAAGTTGACAAGGATGAGACGCTTTGTGGCATGTGTGATAGCTGAGCATCTGTGATCTCAAAGATGTTGGTGGAACATTTGACACTTGTTGGCTTTGCAGACGCAACGGAGCTACTTCAAGTTTCCTGTGGAGTATACAACCCAGTTGCCAGGAGAAAGGTTGGTATTGTGTGTTTCTGCAAACCACAGATACGTTGAATGTCAACGTTTCTGAACCAAAAATACGTTTCATATCAGCCTCGTACCACACTTGCAGAAACCAGGCGGCAACCTCCAGGTCTGAAAAGTGAAGCCGAGGCTGAAGTGCTTTAGTTTATGGTCTCAATCACTAGTTTCAAGTCTTCTTCAATACAGCATGATGTTCATTTAGTAAATGATGGTCCCATTTAGAGCCAGATAGACCATAAAGCAGGGGATGCTTTAGGGCGGGGCTACCTTGTGATTGACAGGTTGCTACCACGGCGTTGTCCGGTCTGGGAGTTGTCCATGTTTTCTTCTTAGAACTTTAACCCTTTCACAGCGTGTTTTCAGTCTGTCAAAGTTAATTAGAACCTTTTTGGTCGCCTGAAAATTTGTTATGAAAACAAATATGTCCACAAACCGATGTGTGACGTCACGGTGACTACGTCCACTTCTTATATACAGTCTATGATTTTACAGTACATGTCTCTAATAAAGATGCTCCGAGGCCACTGGTCTGTTCTTTGTGTTGGTTGTTGGTTGGTTTGGTTGGTTGTTCTTTGTGTTGGTTGTTGGTTGGTTTGGTTGGTTGTTCTTTGTGTTGGTTTCTCAGTGACGACCAGAAATGATAAAATACAATCAATATTTATTTCCCTTTTCAGTGACGGACAAGAGAAACTAACACACATGAAGATACTTTTCACTTTATAAACAGGCACTAGCCGTCCCGCTGGCACTGGACAAAGGACACTAATTGTCTGGATCATGCTGTTATTTGTTATGGAGATTATACATAGAGCCATATTTTGATGTTTTAAAAATCAACGTGGTCTCACGACAGAACAACGGCCTTCAGATGGACATCTGGTCGGACTCTGGAATCACTGAACCTGTTTACGTGCAGATGATTGTGTTTGTCTTGACGCACAATGCCACCCGGTTAACGTTGTGAAATGATTGGTTAGGTTTAGGCAACAAAACTACTTGGTTAAGGTTAGAAAAAAGATCATGGCTTGTATTCAAATTATAATTCAATATTGTAAGATAACAACCGTAACACTGTAACTAGCTTAAATAAATAACAATCGCCCTGAGTGGACTTTCTTACATAACATAACTATAGGGTAACAACGTAACAAGCGTAAGGACTTTCTCGCTCTTTATACTCATTATTACACAACGTAACTTTCAATAACTCCATATACTACGTTACTTGCTCTGACCGAATGCAAAACAGCGTCCACATTCAGTGTATCCGTGCTTTGCAGAAAGGTACAGTGCCAACATGTTTTTCCTGGCGACTGGGCTGGGAAAGTCTCTGCTAAGTGAGCTTCTGCGCTGTTAGAGGCGAGGGTTGTGTTAGAGGCGAGGGTTGTGTTCGAGGCGAGGGTTGTGTTCAAGGCGAGGGTTGTGTTAGAGGCGAGGGCGTTCCCTTGGCAGGAGGAGAGAATGAAATAATCATTAATACGTCTGAAGGCTACATGATGTCATGCACGGTGAATAAATGTGGCTGTCAGGCCATATGAGACGTTCGCTGAGAGAGTGACACTTTGGGCGATACTGTTTCACAAAGACACAGATATGTTACACACTGTAACACACACTGCACACAACAACATAAGGTGTGTACCCACACACACACACACACACACACACACACACACACACATGCAGCCCCGTCCGTTGACAGAGGCCGGGATGATCTGCTTCCAGTTAGGTTGCACTCTGTTCCTGTTCGGCGGCTGTACAAAGAGATGGATCCAATTTCAGGACATGCTTTTAATGAAACTCAAACTGAAACACGTTTGTGATTGGAGAACAAAGGCGGAGAATCAAAAGCTGTTGCGGAGGTGACCCGGGCTAAAGCGTGCTCACGGCTCTAAACACCAGCTCTTCACTAAAGGCCGACTCCAAACAAGGCCCCTCCGAAGCATCCTGTTCCCGAAACACGGCGAGGACGCAGCCCGGGCTTTTCTACCTCCGCTATCTAGGATTACAATTTGTTTTGAAAACTCCACGACATATGGATAAACTACCATTTAGGTTGCTTATGACTTCCAGAGATGTAAAGGCCAAGAGCTGAGGCTACCGAAACCTCGGGAAGCTTTGAAGACCAGAAACATTTAAAAAAAATCAATCTCAAACATGTGTCGTCTTACGCAGCATGAAAAGTACACACCATCAATAAAAGAAACAGCTCTGTGTTTGTTTGATATGTGTCAGCTATGAAGGGAAAGATTTCTGTGGTTAAACTGTCTGAAGCAATCCTTCAGCGTTTTTTGGGAATACATTTATTTACTCTCATGCAGAGAGTTAGATGAGAAGATTTATACCACCCTATTGTACATTTACATCTACACCCAGCAGCAATCGGCCTAGCTTAGCATGAAGACTGGAAACAAGGGCTCGACTGACTTTTTGCAAAGGTAATCAAATCTGCATACCAGCGCTGCTAAAGTTCACTAATTAACACATTATATTCTCATTGGTTAAAGGGACTATTTGTAACTTTCAGAAATGCTTCTTAACAGCGACACCTGTGGCCGTGAAATCAACGAAAGTCAGCGTCGAGCTCGCGCCTGCTCGCTCTAAATATACCTGAACGAGCATCGCTCAAAACAGTGAGGCGACACACGTCAGCTAAAACCACAATATCACTCTATATTTCAGAAGGTCTCTCCATGAACATGATTTAGATCTGATCTTAGTGTTGGCTTTTACTGCCTCAGCGCAGGCTGATGCAGCGGGGCTCTGCAGCATGTCTTCCTGCTCTCTCCGCCCGCAGCCTGAGAGAGCAGGAAGACACCGGCACCCGGTCGGTAACGAGACGATAACGTTACTAGCTGAGGAGCTCCGTCACTTCACAAGACACGGGAAACCTCTGTTGGTCTGGAGGAGCTGCAGCAGTTATTTCTGCACAAACATCCACTGTACATTCACTAGATATTCTCAGAGCTACTAACTCTTCTGCAGTGTGGAGTGAGCAGCATGCACGTGAGAGTGGAGCGAGTCAGAACGAGCACGGTGTGTGAGTGAAGGCAGGCAGAGGAGCAGAGACTCCGGCTCTGGAGACCAAAGCTACGGTCTCCCCTGTGTCTTTAGACCACGGCCGGGAGGCTGAAGCAGGAAGAGTTAACGCTGTTTAACAGACGGGCTTCACTAGATACAACCAAGAGGTTTTGGTGCTTCTGTGTAGTTTGTGTTGGAATCTGAACAGCGTAGCCACACGCGAGCGCGCATGAGACACCGACCCGCAATGATTTATAAGAGTGTAAGTGTAAGAAGTTACAGGCAGTACCTTTAACATACAGGACTACATTAAGTCAAATCAATCAAGTCAGTTTATTTATATAGAGCACAGTTTAAAAACAACCAAAGTGCTTTACACAGTAAAAAAGGAAAAAAGACAGAAATTGACAAATGACAAAAATACATCTTGGCATATCTAACACATCAAAAGCCAGAGAAAATAGGAGCACAAAATCCCTTTCAAATGATCCATATCAACGTCCCGGAGGTGATCTGAAGTCCAGGAGGACGGATCATTACGTCCCCCTACAGAGACCGCTATGTTCGGTGTTCTCAGCCTGCACCTGTGGCCAGCCTCGTCCAGAGCCGGAGCAGAGAAAACAAATACAGTAAATAACCGCTGCTCCGCTAAATGGAGCTGAAGAGTGGAGACCTCACTCATTACGCCGTGGAGAACAAGAGGGTTTGAAACGACTTCCAGCACACAATGGCTCTCAGAGTGTGAGCGGTCTCCAGCTCCGGTGTGCATGAGTAACCTTGTGATGGTATCACTTTAAACTACGTGTGCTTGATAAGAAGAGATGTGAGAGCAGTGACTGTAAAGGTTTTGGTGCAGAGGTTAAATATACGGGTTGCCCACATTTGCCGGGAGAAACGAGCGGAAAGTCCAACACAAACATCATTGTGTGCTATCGAGGCACAAAGACTGAGGGTTAGTGCATCAAAGACTCATTCAAGGACATGGAGGTAAACTGTCTCAGACACAAGCTGAAACCTGAGAATAGAAATGAGGTCTTTCTGAATTCACTATCTGGTTATGTTCATTTTAAAAAGCAGCTCTTTTTTGTGCAGGTATTGTCTTGAAACGCCGATAAAACTATCTGCAGACAAAAGCAGTATTTTTCTGTTGAACGTTCCGCCTTGAAATCCAGCACTTCTTCTCCCCGTCTCGCTCTGCGGACAGGATTTTATTTATAACAAGGGCTGTAATTTATGAGAATGTGAAGGCCCTGACTATTCCATAACCCGGGTCAGACTCACTCATTCTTCAGCCTGACAGGGCCGGGCTCCCGGAGTTATGGGATCAAGGCTGATGTCTAACAGAGCACAGCTCGGTGGGGTGGGGGGGGGGGACAGGTATCTGCACCTCCTTATTTTATCAGCTCTCCAACAAGTGAACATGAACACGGGCCCCTATAAATCATTCGCTTCTGATGACAGCCCCGAGGCAGCGAGGCAGAGCGCCGTCTGATGTCGTACATGTGTGCCATCTTTTCTTCTTCTTTTTCTCTTAGAAGAAATGTAGCATGACAGACGGAGCTCTCCTCGTGCCTCTGTGAGGCTGAAGTACACCTGCACAGTGTGAAGACTACATGGTACAAACTACATGTTTATACTGCATTAGCTGAAGGGTCGCACTCTGGACCTCCAGGAGCCAATGGGAGAAGAGTAGCTTCCCCAGCACGCATGTATTACAAAAACTAGGATGCAATTATATTAAGAGGAATAATTTACCTCAACAGTCAACAGTTCTACAGACGTCTCTTCTATAATGGTAGTCTATGGGGAAAATGCTATTTGGGCCACAGTTGCAATACGGCAAGATAAACTGGCGCCTTATTCAGATCTGTAAAGGTCCTGACACACGGCCGTCGGACAGTTTGGGGCCGTCGGTGAGCGTCTGTCGGCCTTGTATTTGTGGTGTGTCCCGCACCGTCGGCTCTAGTCTGCTGCAGTTTATTCAGCCGATTCAGCATGTTGAATATATATATATATATATATATATTTATGTAAAAGGGCAATTAAAAACATTAAAAATCCAAGAGAAAACTCCCTAAAACAAGCTACATAGAATAAGATTCTAGTTTAATATTAGCATTAAATTGGATCCTATTCTATTTTTTCCACACTTTGCTAATGTTAAAATGCTAATATTAGTTAAAAAACATTAAAATAAGTAATACTGTGACTTTCATGGCTCTTTATTTCACTTAAAACCAACTGGGCGTGGGAGTGGAGCAGCCTTCTTCTATGCAGGAGGTCCATGACCTTGATTCTGTTTCCACTCTCCTGTTTCTGTTAACGGGAGAGAAAGTGAACACACAAACATGCACGCTTGTTTTTCAGTGTATGCATATCGTGTGTGTGGTGTGTGTGTGTGTGTGTGGTGTGTGTGTGTGTGTGTGTGTGTGTGTGTGAGGGGGGGGGGGGGGGGTGGACAGATATGGTCACGGTCAACAAGACAAGAACAACAGCTTCATTACATTTGTTTGACCAATAACTTCCTGTGGAAGATAGATGTGTTTTGGCACGGCAGCTGTTCGCTCTGACAACAGTCACTCCCCTCGCATGATGTCCCTGTATGGCAGGGGAATTATCATTCAGTGCACGTACATATGTATGTGTGTGTGTGTGTGTGTGTGTGTGGTCTGGGTTAACAGGTTCAGCGTGGCTAATTCAGAGGGCCCAGACAGAAACCCCGGTCCCACCTCACACTTTTCAGAAGGGCCACAGACACTGGAGGCCTTTCTCCATCAAGTTAGCGTCCTTATGCATGTTCAGCTGTGTGTGTGTGTGTGTGTGCGCTGGAGCGAAACGTAAATCAGCACATGAAAGGTGTGTATCTCAGCGTTGCTCCTCCTGCTTCTCTGACAGGAAACAGACCCTCGCCGCGGTGTTCGGTTTCCCCAAACTCACACAGGACTCCGTTTCAAACACAGGGAACGAAAACTCAAAACAGAAATGTAGCATGAGTGGGGACAATAAGGCCAATGTTATGTCACTAGTAATTAGATTTAATCCCACAGATTGCTCACTGATGTTCCAAAAAAAAAAGAAGATATTTTGCATCTATTTAAATTTCTGTCATCCAACACACTTATGTTTCATATTCACTTCAAAAGGTTTTAAGTAGAGCTTAATCATTTAATTTCAGAGTGAATCCTCCTCTCTGTGTGTGTGTGTGTGTGTGTGTGTGTGTGTTCCTGCAGTGAAACATGCAGTCATTACCGCTGCTCCCTCGGCCCAGCAGGAGTTATTTGTGTTGGGCCGTGTGTGCAACACATTATGGGGGCTGACACAATAACAGCACCGTGAGGGGGTGACGGGAGGATGAGCAGCAGTGTGACCAAAGAGAAAAGAGGGGGAATTATGGCGCGTCTATCATCACGTTTGCACAACTGTTTTGGCTAGACCAGTTGAGTCTTCTTCTGTCATCGCTAATCACCTAACAATAAATCGCTGAGCAGCAGTCGGAGGGAAGGAAAGAAGGAAAGAATCAGAAGGTCTGTGTTGCAGCGTTTTTTAGATAAATAAAAAGAATGGGTTGAATTTGGTTTCTGGCAGCTCCTCATAGACATGTCTCCCCCTGTTGTGGGTCACATTGAACCTCGGCGAAGGTCAATTTCTTATTGGATTTACCCGTTTTTGTTGCATGTTTTCTGCCAAGTTGAATTTTCTCCTCAGACAGCTGAGCGTTGTTTCTTCAGCCCCTGCAGGCTGCTTATTGTGGTGTAAGATCACACGTTGTAAACGACCAACCTCGCCTGACTTTTATATCTGTTTTCTGTTGCTGCGATGCCACAAAAAGAGACGTCAGCCCGATGTGTATGAAGTGAGGACGGCGCTGTAGTTCCTAATGAGGCTGAGGAGAGACGGCACCCAGCAACAACGTGCTGACAGAAGTGACCAACACTGAAGCTGCAGAGGTGGACCCAACACTGACGGATGTCTTTAACCCCTCAGAATGAGCCTCTATGTGCCGTAACTCACCGCCGCAGGGCTTTTCATCTTCACAGTTAAAAGTCAACATTCTTGTTTATTGGAATAAGCAGCTCTACTCGGCGTAAGCTGAGCCGGTCCAACCTCCCAAAGAGGACAAAACTGAGGACAATTCTTTCCATCCTTCTTCTGGAGCGTTTCCTGGGCAGCGTTTAGCCTCCGTATGTTGTCGACTTCTCGTCTTTCTCACGAGTCTGTGTCCGAGGCACCATTGTGCTCCAGAGCTTCAAATGTGGTTCCATTTCCTGCAGGCACTTTAAACATAAACAAGCAGGGCATGCTGTTTCCCCTCAACATATACGTCTATTTAACAGCCCAGCGTCCAGGAAGACATGCTGGCATTGTACCTTTCTGTTAACCACAGTAAGGTTGAATGTGGACTGTTTGCATCCAGTCAGAGCAAGTGACGTAGTACGACGAGCAGCCATTATTGAGTATGGTATAATAAGAAGCGAGAACGTCCACAAAGGGCGGCTGGGAGGAGTGTTGGGTCTACGCTTGTTATGTAACGTTATGTAAGAGAGTTCGCTAAGGGCGTTGTTATTTACTCACGCTAGTTACATCGTTTTTATTTCAACACAAAAGATTATCTTGTTTTATAACCAAGTAGTTTTGTAGCCTAAAACTAACCAATCGTTTCACAACGTTAACCACGTGGCATTGTGCGTTTCTGCAAGTGTGATACGAGGCTGATATGAAACATATTTATGAAACATATTTTGAGTCCAGAAACGTCAATATTCAACGTCTCCTGTGGTTTGCAGAATCGTACAATGCCCGCTTTCTTTTCTGGCGACTGCGTTGCTATTATAGATTTTGCAGGGTCGACACATGTTCCCATTTTGTTTTGCTAGAAGTGATTTCTAGTTTAAGGCACCATGTTTTTGGCCACTTCAGCCGGAGCAAGCTGTGAACACAACATCGACATATTAACACTTTATGAAGTTGATTTGGCAAATTCATTAGTAAACAATTAGCTTTTCACACATCTAGCAGACACAAATAAGACTAGCATAAATTGGAGTCCAATATTCCCTCTCCTTTTAGGTCTCGTCTGGTCTCCACCGACTCCTGAGAGAAATATCTGTCTCTTTAGCTGCTGAATGCTCCACTCTGTTCACCAGCTAGTCGCTGACTGTAGCTGTGTTTCTATTCACATATCTTTATGTGCATTTTGACGTCTTGTATTAGAAAAATCTGTATGGAATCAATTGCACAACAAAAAAGCGTTTCTGTTCGCTTGAGGTGTTTTTTGTCTTTGTTGAAAGAGTTGATGTTCTAAATGGATTATGAAACGCCTTCGCCGAATAACTTCTAACGTAGCGAGCATTAACTCACATGACTGATCAGCTGTTTCTGCTGTCTGTGTCTTCCTGGATATATATTTATATTATATATTATATCATATCGTCTGCAGACAATATGAAACATGGCCGATACTAGCTGAAACTAAAGAACTATTGAAACAAATTCCTGAAGCCCTCTCTCCATTTTTCTCTTTTCAGATGGTTAGATGGTCGATGCGACTTGTTTTGTTTCTGGTTTGCAACGTCTACTTCTTCTTCTACTCTGTTTACTGGCAGATTACAGCCATGTGTAGCCTGTAGCGCCAACCTCTGCAGAACTACGCTGTAGCTGAGTTTATTCCCTCCAAACCAGTTCATGGGAACGCATCTAATCTGTATTTCTTTTTTGTGACATTTCAAAAGTTTGCTTAAAATTCGGTTGCCAGTTGAATGGAAACACGACGAGTGTCTGTCTGCTGTTTGGTGACATACAGTTGCTTTATATGAGCTTTTTCACTGAAAACTGTTTGCTTGCATTTTGTGTTATCTCTCCTAAATGATTAAAGTTTGGGGCTGTGTGTAGGTTGGGGTTTGGGTTTGGGGGGGGGGAGTAGCTATGTGCAGCTTAATGATAGTTCCTTTCCCAATTTCCTCCTAATGAAATAATCCCTGTCTACCTGACCTGATAGTTGCCTGGAGTGAAGTCTGAAGATTAAATTAGAACCATCTTGTAAATCAGACAGAAATATCGTGAGAATGGTGTGTGTGTGTGTGTGTGTGCATGTGTGTGTGTGTGTGCATGTGCGTGTGTGTGTTTCGGCTCGAGCCCTATGGCCGTGTGTCAAGCATTTGACCTTTTGCTGGTTTTCAGTGTCGAAGCTTTTTAGGTACCCAGAGTGCCGCAGTCTGTTTCCATGGAAATGTGGCTTTATAGGAACATCCATCACCGGTGAAAAGGGTGACCCAGAATACCCAAACACGCCCTGCCCACTCGTATTAAAATTCCTCGGCATGGCACTCTTCGCCCGGGCACACACATTCCACATCGCTCCGGTCAAGGGGGAAGTGGAATGGAAAAGGGCTACCCGTTGCTGTGGCAACGCCGGGCCAAACACAAGAGGTCAGACAAGCGTGTCCGTGTCATTCCTAACGTGACAGCGGTTTCGCCATAAAAGCCCGGGCCCCGGCGTGGTAATGATACTCCTGCGCGGTGGGCGGGGCTGGCCGTCGGGCTCTGCGGACGCTGGTCGGGGCCCAGTCTGGCCACACTCACTAACGGGGAGGCAACACAGGAAACCGGGGCTTCCAGTAAAAACATGTAATTAGAAACACATTGACTGGGAGCTTTGGCATGATACACCCAGCAGGAAGGGAGAGACACAGGCAGGGATGCAAGGAAAGTGGAGGACAAGATCAGTGGGTCACTGGGGAAAGTCCCGTGAGGAAACCAAAGGTTGGGAGACCAAAATGGAAAAAGCGGAGACATGGATGAGACGCATCGCTGCAGACGCAGAGAGAGCAGAGCGATAATCAGAAGCAGAGATATCTCTACACCCGGTCTGACCTGACATGTGGCTGACAATAATATTCCACTGTTGGAAATCCCGACTACTACTACTACTACTGTTTACAAGATGCCGTATAAATGCTACTGTATTTGAGAGTGCGTCAGTACGGCCTGGAGGCTTCACCACTAACAAGCAGGCGGCGGGCAGCACAAGCTCGGCAAGGCCGGGCGACTTTGAGCCATGCCCTGTATGGCCACGCGGTGAACCGAGCTCCAGAGGGAGAACGGGTCACATGTGATCAGAGAGTCATCGCTAACCGATCTAACCGAGCTCTCCTCTGGAGAGCAACGTTGCCAGATCTCACAAGAGAAACAAGCACGAGCCCGAAAGAAGCAACTCTCCCCCCGAAACAAGCGACCTTATCTACCACAATATGAGAAGAGACAGGCGGCCACTTCATCACTTCATATATGTGTATGAATTTATTTTGGATTGCATTTTTAGCTTGTACCTTTTTTAACTTTGTCTATTCTTTTGTTCTTTCTTGTCTCACCAGATCGGCATGATGTGCTCGTATATTACACTTAAAAAAAACCACTTAGTACCGGGCATTGTGAGCTAAACTCCATCAACCCGGCGAAGCTTTGTCGAGGGATTGGGGTTGTGTACGGATCCTGCGACAGGTCAAACTAGAGCGGTATAGAGGAGAAAGACAGGAGGCCAAATAAGCAACTACACTTATGAACAACCCAAACAAAAATGCAACCCGCCACTACCAATATTAGTAAGCGACTTTTCAGGAAAACAAGCTCAAAGTGTCTTATAATAAACAGACTTTGCAACTCTGCTGGAGAGCCTGGCAGAGGCTGAGAGCAGCGCCGAGACATCGTGCTGTTCTGACCTTAACCGAGATGTTTCGTTGACTAAACCTAACCAACCGTTTCACGTTAACCACGTGTCATTGTGTTTCTACAGGCGTGATACGAGGCTGATTTTTGGTTCAGAAACATCAACATTCAGCGTATCCCGAGGTTTGAGGTAACGTCAACATTGCCGACATTTATTTTCTGGCTGCTGGGCTGCGATTATACATTTTGCAGATCTTCCCTCACCAAAAAGAAGTTTATTCAAGTGTGCTATTAGTATACTTCTTTTAAACTTAAAATAACAGAGTATACTTTCAATGTACTTATCAGAGATATACTTAATAAAAGTACACTTAAGTATACTTGGCTCATACTGACAAGTATACAGAGAAGTCTAAGTATACTTGGCTTATACTTGTACTTAATCTTTTGATCAAGATATACCTAATTATAAGGTAGTATACTTGTAGTATAAAAACTATTTAACTAGCAGTTTGTGGAGAGTATACCTTAAAATGCACTTTCATAAACTATAAAGTGGGCTACAAGTATATACAAGTTTACTTGCAGTATAAAAACTATTAAACTAGTAGTTTACTTAAGTATACTTTTATAAACTAATAAGTGGGCCAATATAGTCCCAAGAAGTATTAAAGCAGCACGGTTATAAATATACTACTAGTACATGGATATTAGCATACTTTGTAAATATATACTTGAACTTTACCTAAATATACTTCATCAAATAAACTTGAAGTATACTGCTTTTTGGTAAGGGTTTCGACGGGGGAATGACGAGACATGTCCACATTTTGTTTTGCTAGAAGTGAAACAGTTTTTAGTTTGAGGCATAATGGACTACAGTTAGCCTCATAGTGGACTACAGTTAGTTTATTTGAACCAGCATTTACTGACTTTTTTGGCCACAATTTGGCAAATTTGTTACCAAACAGTTGGCTTTTACACATCTAGCAGACACAGTGCAACATTAGATTAAACTGGAGTCCAATATTCACTGTCCTTTTAGGTCTAGTCTGGACTCCACCAACTGTTGAGAGAAATATCTGTCTCTTTAGCTGCTAAATGCTCCACTATGTTCACTAGTGTTTCCATTCACATATTTCTATGCACATTTTGAAGTACTAGAAGAGCTGCATGGAAAAAATTCAATAACACTTCCTCAATTGCCTTTTGTTGAACAAGAGTTGATGCTCTAAATGGGATGTGGTACATGGGTTAGATGGCCGAGGTGACTTGTTTCAGAGACTTCCTGCTGTTTTTGAGCAACGAAATGTAATCCAACCAGTAATGAGTTAATTATTAAACAAACAGCACTCGCTCAAAGAAGTGAAGAGAGACATCCTGGAGGAGTTATGTGTTTTTAGGGAAGACCAAAACCACACACAGAAAGATTTATTGGGTTGGAACAGCGGCTCGGTCGACAAACTTCTTGATGAGGACGACTTCACTCCAGCGCTCGTGAGATTCTCAGCGTTAAATCGTGAGATATCAGAGAGTCTCTGCGAGGGGGACGGACGTGAGAAAGAGTCCCCCGCGTCCACAGAGAGAAACCATCAGAGGAGCTCTTTACAGCGTGGCTTTACAGATCAGGCGAGTGGTGACTGTGGCCTCGGTTAAAAGAGAGAAGAAGCTGCTTTAATTAGCCCCTCGCTCTCAGCAGACCGCCAACCCAAGAATAGAGGTTAGATTAACAACGAGAACCGAACACTTTTAATCAACTCTCAAAGCGTCGCCTTGCACCCCCCCTCTCACCCCTCAATGTCAACAGTTCACAAACACATAATTAGAACGGGCGGAGGAAATGGACGTTTGGTAGGTGATGAGGTTTTATACATTTCAAAATACAAAAGTGTGAAGTGACAATTCACAGTCGACAGATGCAGAATAAACAGCTGGAACATGTGTGTTAATCACAGCAGGGGCGGTAAACCAGGAAGCAAACGGGTGTGGACATAAAACAGAACTCTATACATGAAATACTGTATTGAACAATAGTTAATAAACTTAGTGTAAGGCACAATAACCCAGTCAGATGAAAACATACTCAACAATACAACACACACAGTACTTTGGATTTTCTTTTTTGTCCTTAAGACAGTTTGGAAGGCAGAAACAGTAACACACTTTAGGTTGCGGGAAAGAAAAAGATCATCTTAAATTAATAATGCAGGTTTTAAAGTCAGATTGTACCTAAAAATCTGGTTTTACAATCAGTTCCAATCAGCCATCCCATAGAAATAGAACAGGAGTAGAACAGACATTCCCATTCAAACTTCCGTATTTACTAAACCGACACGCTAACAGTTTGGGAGTCCCGTAGAGAGTTTTCCTCGCAGTAAACTTATTGTTGTCTGCGACTACGAGAATTATTTTTCAACTTTAGTTTTGAACCCGAACAATCTCTGTCACATCATGTTGCTCGCCACAGCCAGGGTATTATGATTAAAAATGTGGAGCTCAGATGGCATGGAGAGGTCGTGTTGCTCGGGCTCTATCTGTTTGGCGTGGAGAGGAGGTTGTGTTGCTCAGGGTCTATCTGTTTGGCATGGAGAGGAGGTCGTGTTGCTCTGGCTCTACCCATTTGGCGTGGAGAGGAGGTTGTGTTGCTCGGGCTCTATCTGTTTGGCGTGGAGAGGAGGTCGTGTTGCAAATTTGTGATTTGTGATTTTGGGCTATACAAATAAAATTGACTTGACTTAACTTGAGATGACATTTTTTGGCGAGGATGGAGACTGCGGGTGAAACACTGAAGGTACATGTCCACAGGGGCGTTTTTTTATCTCACATCAACGGAGGAAGGGAAATAACTCTGGATTCAGCTTTTAGTGCGTTTTACAACTTTAAAAACTTAATTTTTAAATAAGGACTATTAGAGTGTTCATACTGGGGAGTTGATTCACCTAAAAAAATTATCCGCTGAGCTACAGACGTCTCTTTCCCAATGTAAGTCTATGGGAAAAAGTCTTTTGGGCCCAATGGCATCATGTGACGGACACGGAAGTTGCAGTACCGCTGTTTGGCCACTACGAAAGTTGGGATCGACAACCGGCGCTCTTCCTCGGGAGCTTGGCTGATGCTCCCAGCTTTCAAACCAGAACCTACATGGCGACTCGTTTGGAAACTTTCCTCTCTCATATTACGAAAAAAAGTTCACGGAAATGTGATTCTGAAAACATTGGAGGCGTGAGCAGTCGCTGAAATCTGTCTTTATTTTAGATCGACAACGGTTAGTTTAAAAGTTTCTAGGGAGTTTCCAGAGGCGGTGATGATTAGCATGAAGTAGTCTAGACTCTAGACTAGCACTTTATGCAAATGAGGAGTGGCCAACGTGACGCCCCGTCTCTCGAATCGCGTTGCCACACGACCAGAATGCATTGCACGGCTGCTTACATAGACAATGAATGGGAAGCGTGGAAAGGACGGAGGCTGTGGATCACACTTGACAGCTCAACTGACGTGTGGTGTCACCATGACAACTAAAAATGACCACAGAAAGCAGTTCACTGTCCGTTCTACTGCTATTCTACTTCTATGAGCCATCCCATCGTACAACAGAAAGTTCTCTTGGGGCCATTCATAACGTTTTAAAACCCGAGTAGATCTGAAGAAGGAGCATGAAAGAGCGAGGACGGCGTGTTTATACTCTCTGGGCCGTCCTGTAAATACAAACTCTCACTGGTGAGCTGTTTCAGATTCTGTAGCTGGTGAGCATTACTGTCTTCACATTGATCTCCTGCTCAAACATCCTGTTCTAATACTTTTATTTTGAAATAGTAAACGGAGCAACATGGTTTTTGAAGTGTGCTCTGGGGCTTAACAGCAACAAGAGTCTAAATATTAAACATGCTTCAGCGCCACAGAGCAGGTGTAAACATGGAGAGAGCGTACAGGTAAAACAAAAAGGTCTTTGGTCACAGGTGTTGTTTGACACATGACGTACAGTAATGTGTTGAGACAGTTGGTCAGTAGATGCTCCAGTGGAGGAGGTCAGGCTGTAACAGTATGAACAGTAACACTGGTTAGAAGTCACACAGACTAGAACGTTTTCCTTATTCTACATGTACGTATCTTTAATAACAACATCTCTGCTATCTATCTATCTGTGTGTACAGTATGTACAGGCCATACTGGCTGCATGAAGCATGAGGCTGAACTCTATCTGAGGAATCAGATATCATTCCTCAGCCAGTGGTTCATAATAATAATAATAATAATGATGGTGGCTCTAGCTCTCCGTCTCCCCGTGGACGTTCTCCATGTGTACTTTGAGGTAGTCGTTCCTGGTGAACTTCTTGTGGCACAGCTGGCACTCCGCCATGGGCCGGTTCGGGTTGTGTGTGAGCTTGTGCCTGCTGAGCATCTTCTTCAAGCTGAACGACAGGTCACACACCTGGAAAACACACACACACACACAGAACATACCGGGTTTTAATAGTAATGAGGCGAGGCACTATAGACCAAAACATTGTTTTATCATGCTCAGATTTTGGGCTATTTTGTTTCCATAACATGTCTTCTTTCAGACTAGTGTAAAGAAAACATCCAAAATACATATCTAGATGTTTATTTTACTACTTTGCCTTTTTGCGTCTGTAGATTTCTCCTAAATTCACCAAAAGTTAGCATTAGATAATGCCTCATTTGCATATTTAAACATATGCAATGTGCAATGCAAAGGGAAAATCGTGCAGAAATAAATAGTAAATAAATGCATGAATAAATGAATAAATACATTTAAACATAAATCAAAATAATATAAAATTAAAATAATTGTCTTAATGTCAGTAATCAACAGGGGATCTATATCTATTAGTTAATATGTTAACCCTATTCACCTGTAATGTGTCTCCTGCTGTCTGTAGAGTTCAGGTCGTCTCTCAGGCTCAGCCGGAGACACACAGAGATTGATTTGTAAATCGGACCTTGGCGACGGATATCGCTCCTTTCTTTCTTTCTTTCTTTCTTTTCCACCAGTAGCGAGAGGGAATGCATGCAACTTAACATCCATCATAAATGAGCCTTTTTACACTGAACAAATGACTCCATCGTCCTCTATCAATCACCATAATCCACCACTGGCTGCTGTTCAGCTGCAGTTTAACAGGCTGCTTCAGGACTCACAGCGTGTGTCCTCCTCACTCCATCTGTGAAGACCTGCAGTGCAACCAATTACATTCTAGAAACATCTCACACAGGCTTTACATCTGTAAGTCCTGAGAGATGTGAATGAAATCATTTTTTGGTTTGAACGAGGGATGTCAAAGTTAACGAGATAATAACGCGTTAACGCAAATTAGTTTTAACGCCACTAATTTATTTAAATGCTTGACGCAACTTGTGATTTTTAGGTTGTAGCGGCTCAGCTTTAAAGCTAGAGTGAAGATACTGGCATCATATGAAACTAGAAAACCTGATGAATCCATCAGTACCAGCCATGTCATACTAGCTGGTAATGAAGGAGGTTCAATAACGCTCCAACTGTTTTATGCTGAATGCAGTACCTGTGAGGGTTTCTGGATCAATATCTGTCATTGTTTTGTGTTGTTCATTGATTTACAATAATAAATATTTACATACATTTGCATAATGTCGCATTTTTGAATTTAAACTGAGGCTAAAACTGGGATTTTATTTTCGGAACAAATTGTGTTTTTCTTTTAATGTAAAAAAGCGTTTTTTATTTTACTGGTTTTAGATTATGGAGATGTTTTGTACGTGCACGCCTCTGCTCAATGCCTTCATGTGGTTGATGTAGCTCACCGTGCATCCTCGAGGTTCATTACAGTTTGTAAAGCTCTGACTCTCCACTGTGAGTTGTACTCTCGGGTGGGATGGCCTGCACAGGCAACCCGTAGGCTCTCCCATTGGTACATCTTTATATATAGAAGGTGATTCTGGGTCTGCTCCCACAATACTGAAGTGTTTTTATTAAAACATTGTGGACAGTATTCACTGAGTTCACATGACTTATTTGTGCTCTCTGTCCCAAAGGCTCAGACAAAAATTGGGGAAAGGGCTTTAGCATATTCTGATTCTGCACCCTCAGTCTGGAATCTGCTCCAAAATGAGCTGAAAATCAAGAAGCTGGTCTCATTAAACATTTTAAAATCTAAAAAGAAGGCTTAAGAAACAGACTCTATGGCATGCCAATGTTTTCCAATGTTGACCCAGCTCCCCCCATTTGTCTTTAGATAGTTCTCTTTTAATGCAAATTAGTGCTTTTAGTGTTTGAGAACTGTGTTTGTGTCTCTGTTTGTGTCTCTGTCTGCAACTTTGTTTTCTTGCTGCTGACCGTCTTGGCCAGGTCTCCCTTGGAAAAGAGGTTCTTAATCTCAACGGGACTAACCTGGTTAAATAAAGGTACATTTTGAACGGATAAAAAATGTGCGATTAATCGTGATTAACTATATGAATCGATTGACGGTCTTAATTTGAACCCAATCATAGTCAAAAATGAGGAGATTCCTCTCATATTATTATGTGGTCGGTCCAGAAAAAGTAGTTTTTCCAACCGTTGTTTGGTCCAGAGTGGTTCTATGTTAATAATTATAGTGTGTCGTTAGTTTTCCAGGTGATTTAGACACTCGTTCTATCACGCTCTAGCTTTACTATCCAAATATCTTTCAAACAATCAACCAATCTGATCCAGCGTCAGTAAACTATTAGAGCTTTTCTAAAGAGCAGCAGTGACAGGAGCTGATGGGAGCGGGGGGGGGGGGCTCCTGGTCTCATCGTAACCCAGATGTTACTGGATGCTTCTACAACATTGTTAATGCCGTTATGACAGACTCCGCTCACAGAGCCCCTCTAGCTTTGTCTGGAAAATGTTCCTGGAACCGTGCGATCCTTTTGTCTCACTCAAAAATCCATCCCCAAAAATAAGATCCACATGTTATTTCTATTATCTTTAGCGTAGAATTATTTACATGTCTCGTCCGCAGCTGGGGGAAAAAAAAGCAGCCAGATGAATGTTGGGAGAGACACTTGGTGCTGACGCTTCGCTGGCGATGAATAGGATACTGATTCTGTGGTCTGAAACAACAACGCGATGCCCGTTCTCTGGTCGGGGAACTTGAGGCGATGCGGCGGATTAAAGGCTTATTAGGGTGTTAAAGCTCAGACGAGAAGCTGAGAGAATCCAGAGTTGGGTGATGGATTGTTTCTTGATGTTCTTCAAAGAATTAAGAGATATTTGGATTCCAGGGTTACGATCCAAGAGTATCGTGGCACGGCTGAGCTGTCGAGGACAAAAGCTTTCAAAGTCTGACACTGTGGACCCCCCCAAGAGTTCTCTGTCCACATGTTTTCAACATATCTGAGTAATGTCAACAGAACTATTGAAACTGTCTCTAGCTCCTATTATTATTCTGTCTTACTTCTATTTTGGGGGATAATCATGCAAGTTTTGCAAACCACAGTTCCCATAAATGGCTGGATGTGCTTCTGGATTCTGGACGCTGTGGGCTACAATTTCTTTTAAGCCTGTATTTGTTTACATTTTGGCAAAGTGGCACTATTAAAAGTATTCTGAAGTCGCTGTTATCACCTCCTGTTTGCAGGGTTTCCACGGATGTTCGGACAACTGTCACTGGATTACTTTGAGACTGATGAAAACTTTAAAATGTGATCATTCTCAGGCAAGTTCTGCACTTATAAGGTTTGTCTTTCTTTCTATGATTTATGAGTGGATTTACGAACATTGATTTGAAACATAATGATATGTTACAAAAAGTGTAAGTCACACTGAATCTAAAAATATGTTTATCATGTATGTGTGATGAGATTTGAGGGAGTTATGATTCCAAGAAGAAGTTGGTTGAAGTCACCTCATGCAGCAGTTTGAAAACATCTTTGGTCCAGAATAATAGACGTCTTGTATCCGTCCATTCATCCATCACATTAAAACGTTTTCATTTTCATAAAATGTTAATAAAACGCAGCATTCAAAAAGTTTGTTTCCAACATCTTCTGTCACATGTCGCCCCCCCCTCAGTCTCTGAGACTAATTATTACTCCTACAGTATTAGAAGCAGAGGGTAATTTCTCCCTCTGATCCTCTCAATGTGTTTACGTGAGATCAGTCCTGTCGGCCCCTCCAGAGGAGCCAGATCGCTATCTGCCTCTTACTGAACCCCCCCCCCTCACACATCTGGCCTTGTGCCATCACATATACACACAGATAGACCAACACGTGCAAGAATGGAGGGAAGACGGCGGCCGGTTCGGAGGTAAAGTAGTAGATACTCACGTCACATTGGAAAGGTTTCTCTCCCGTGTGCGTCCTCATGTGCTCATCCAGCCCTCGTTTCTGGCTGAAGGCTTTGTTGCACTCGCTGCATTTATACGGCTTCTCCTGCAGCGACACACACACACACACACACGTACAGTATATACACAATACATAAAACAATACTTCCCCAGTTGTTGCTCACATGTGGACAAAACCTGGAGGAGGATTTGTGTCCATTATGGCGTACAGCGGGGTAATGACACACACATGTGGAAAACACAAGAAGATGTGGTAACACACACACACACACACACACACACACACACACACACACACACACACACAGACAAACACACACACACACACACACACACACACACACACACACAGATAGCCCTCTCACTTCACACCGCGGCGTACTCCCTCTGAGTTTATGAAGATATGAAAGGTTGTACAGCCCCTGCAGTAGGGAGGAAATGACCGGCGTAAGAGGCCATCAAAAACACATGGATTCCTCAAAAGAGCAACGAAAACACGGCACAGAAAATCCCTTTGAACGCGTATCAGAGCGCTGGCACTCTGGGGCTGTAGAATATCACTCCTCTGTCTCCACACCTCATCAGTTTACCAAAGAACATTTCCTCTGCGCCTCTCGGAGGCCTGGCTCGCTGTCAGTCAAAGCAGCTATCTCGCCGTGGGTGTGTTTTTACAGAACATATATGTGTGTGTGTGTGTACAGCGGGGTGCACGGCCTGGACGGGTAGGTGTGTCCTGCAGCGTGAGGGGAAACGGTGGTGACACCTAAAAGACTTGAGAAGTGTGGAGATAGCGGGAGCCGGTTCCCAGTGTCACTCACTCTTTGGGAAGCTGTTTTTTTGACGAGTCTAGGCTGATAGCAAAAAGGGCTCTACCCAGTTTAAAGCTTAGTTGTCATGGGAACCGGGTGAATGCAGGAAGTACGGGTCCTGGGAACGGCGCTATCATGTGGGCGGGGCGAGGAGCGCCCAGTGACACGGGATACAAAAGGAGGTAAAGATCAGGTTCACTGCATGCCAGGCTTTAAGTATGCAACTGTTTACGTGAATGAATGAAGGGGAGTGTGTGTGTGCGTGTGTGTGTACGTGTGTGTGTGTGTGTGTGAGAGAGAGAGAGAGAAACCCGCCTCGAGGACTCTGTGATCTGATGCTTCTCGTTCCAGAAGGCCTGAGTGCTTCTTGTATGACAAAAAGAATACGAGGGGTCAAAGTTCAAAGGTCAGGAAACACATGGATGGACTTAGGTGATGCGGAGTACCCAGAATGCATCGCTGTGACCCCGGTAACATCGAACATCTGTACCTGGCGACCTTCACTCTCCAGCAGCTGTTCACCCTTTGACCTCTGACCCGACCCCTCTCTCTCTCTCCTCTCTGAATCTGACCACTCTTATTAGAGAGAGCTCGTCTACAGACGCAGAGATGGACTTTGTTTATTTGCTCACGTCTCGTGTGTCACGGTAAATCTATAAACGGGGGTATTTGTAAAGCAGCATGCTAACAGGAAGTCATTGAGCTCTATTAGGCTTCAGGGTGAAGCTAGAAATCAACATGAAATACAGTTTCCTGTTCTGCTCCGTTCATCTGCTGTGGAGAGATCATGTAGATCCATAAAAAACAGCTGATACAAAGAGACACTTCCTTTCACAATAAAAGTGTATTTTAATGTGAAACAGTGAATGCGTCTGCTCCGGACGGAGACTCAGCTCAAAGCAGCAGTGTTGACGGACGAGACGATGGCGGAGGATTTGGTGTCAAAGTATTTTATATTTGGCAATATTTCAGATTTAAACCCAACGCTATCAGGGAACCAGAACGATAACGAGGCAATCACCGTGAGGAGGACAGAGCGGTCCCAGCCGGTGTGCACGGTGCAGCGTACACACAGCACCTTTAAAAAACAACAACAACAACAACAGGTTGGTTTTAGTTTGTGAGAAGATGAGCCGTGCTCAGGTGAAGTGGTTTAATGAAGAGATAAAGAAGAAGCAATTCCATCCAGTAAAGCCTCTTTCTTTACCCGCCCTGTCAACACATCAGCAGCTCTGATTACCGTTTATCACAGCAGTTCAGCTCTGTACACAACACGAGTAACGACACTGCAGAGCTGTGTGTGTTATATTAGACATGTTGAACATGATAGCGAGCCTGCTGTTGTAAGGTTGGAACATTTTAACAAAGCTATTACATAACCGTTCTAATCAATAGAAGAGAAAGAGATTTAAAGTGTCCTAGTCGAAAACAAATGAAACAGCCTTCAGAGATCAAAACAATATTATAAAAAATCTCTTCATAACCAAAAATGTCAGCAGCTCATGTCGGTAATAAATGTGTTCCATGTAAGTCTGCAGACGACGTGGTTCCGTGGTATAAACACGCAAACTCTCCATCTCAAAGCGTCTGTGCTTTAACGTGGAGCTGCAGCTCTTCCAGCCAAACGACATTAGTTGAGTGACTTCATGTGCTCTGCTGTGTGTAACTGTTCAGCCCATGTTTCACAGCGCTGTGAGTGAAGGCAGATCTGGGACCATTAGGAACAAGACATCCGTCGGTTTAATCAGCAGCTCGCTACAAAATTATACCTGCCTGTTTCTACTGAGGGACGTCAAACCTGGACAGGATACGTCCACTATCGGCACACTGAGCTCTGGACAGCGTTAACGGAGGACAAATGTGAGACGTTAACGGTGTTGACAGGTCCAGACTGTCTCAGTCACAGCTGGACGAACTGATGATGGAAGTCTATGATGAAACACACGTTATTAAGGCGCATTTATCACAAGTGGCACAAAAACACACGTCCAGATGCTCACGGAGCTCATGGGAAGTGTCGCTTTGGTGGAGAACATCAATGACGCGGGGGGGGGGGGGGGGATGAGCACTGTCCCGACCCAGGAAATGACCTCATGGCGTCCAGTGAGAAACCTACGTTTTCCTTCCTCCACCCCGAAGCCCTGAATCACTCTACATTTACATGTTCAGACCACCAAAACAGTGTTTCCCACTGTAAGTCTGCATCTGACTGCACGGTTCACACAGCTTCTTAACAGTCAAATTCAAGCACTTTCAAGGTACCTAAACCAAACAGTTCCAGACTCTTGATCACTCTCATCACTGTGTTTTGGGAGGCAGACAGAGTGTGTTACTGAAACTAGAGGATGGATCCTTCAACAGCTGGATTTCAAGGCTGCTACGTCATTGAATCCCGCCGGAGGATTGTTCCAATGCCTCGGATCCTTCCAGTTCTACCAAGGACAGAGTCCTTCTTTCAGAGGATTTTGAAGGATGCATGTGTGAATCCTACGCGCTCCTAAAACACCCACAATCCCATCGGGAATGTAATATCAATATTCCTTCTAGAAATTGTGATTTACTGAATTGTTCTTAATATAGTTGAAAAAAAATGAACACATATCCATTTTTCCATTAACGAGCACGCTCTTTGGACTGTGCTCTCCGAATACTATGACGGAGTCTTGACTGGTCTCTGCAGGACCCGATTTGGAAGGACCCGTCCTACCAAAGAAGCATCCTTGACTTTGAGAAACCCCCACACACGAAACCACTGACACACAGACAACAATACCTGAGTATAAAAAGATCAAGTTGTTCCAAACAGGAGCAGAGAAAAAGAAGGAGAACTTACTCGAGTGTGTGTTCGGATGTGCATCTTCAGGCCGTCGTTCTTGCTGAAGGCTTTGTCACAGTAGGGACACTGGTACGGACGCTCACCTAGGGAACGGAAACCAGTAGAGTGCATGAGACATGAAACTGATACGGTACCACATAAAGGGTTAAAGTGATGAACATCTGTATATCAATTACTCCCCGTGCTACCTTGACTTCGATGGGTGAAGTCTTCTCTCCCGATATAGGTCATTTCATATCTCCATAACGATATATATCACGATAAAACATGTTTTCTGGTAATTAAATAAATAAATATATGAAATAACCACACAGTAAAGTCTATTTTTGAATACTCCTGTGAATTAAAATACTTGACAAATGAAAAGTACTGAGTATTTTCTCATTGTAAGAACTTGAATGCAAAATGAACACAACAGTTTTGATAGAAGATAAAGGAAGAATCAAAAACCAGAGAAAGGTCTTGATGAATTGAAGTAACTGGAGGGTCGCGTTTAACAGCAAAACTATATCAAAACATCTGTTTACAAACTCTCACACAACTGGGCAGAATAATCCAAGTGTCATTTATCCAGTCGGATGCTCACTACTTCCCAAACACATGCATCTTCACTAAAACCTCACTATTTAAAACACTTCAGACTCGCACGGACGAGTAGCGCGCCTGTGCAAGCGCGACTGCTAATGCGGAGGTGGTTTAATTCTCCGTTCTCTGTGGAGGAATGAGAGAAAAATAAAGGTTTCTTCAAGAATTCAACACGGGGTGATATACAAATGATCATTTAGTGGGTGGAGTGTTCCTTTAAGACATAAAGAAAAGGATATTTCTGTATGTTACGCTGCTGAAGGTGTGATGTTTTAGGTGAGTGTGTTGTTGTCTCCGTCCTGTCCCGTCCTGAACCGCTCTAACACAGATCTGACCTGACTACTGACTACTGGTACACCAGATATCTTCCATCGGTTTCTGATGCACGCTGACTTTCCACTGCAGAGCAGCAGCTTATATTGGCTCCACTTCATGGCTCGCTATCTGAGCTCCAACTGGCCAACAGTTTAGGAGCACATCAGAGGGCGATGTGGCTAACCCCAGCTGGATCAAACGCAGCAGCGCGGCCAAACTCCTCCAGATCCTATCGGAGCGCACGGCGATGATGACAAAGAGAGAAAGTGACGGGCTGTCAGTCAAACCGCTCCTCCGACACATGGATCTGTTTACTGCGAGCTGATCCACAGGCCAGATAGGAGCACCAGAGCTGATTACTGATCTATAGAAGGGATATGAGGTAACCTATAGAACCGCACCGACACAGGAACATATTTCAAAAACTCTGGGTTTAATAATTACTTTATTTATGTCCTAGATTAATCAGGAAACTAAATACATCTCCCTTCCTTTCATCTCCTTCCATCATATAAGACTCTTTTCTGTATTTATATATACTGTATGCCTGCGAGTGTACACAGTACAATCTAATGAAACACTGTTAAAACAGAACCTACAGCTACACATCTGTGTTCGTTCCTTCAGTACAAGAACAATCTCACGTCTTATCTGCTTCGTATTAATCTCTCTTTAGTGACTCCAGTGTTGAACAGGCAAGCAAGTAATTTTATTGATGGGGGAGATGCTGTGCCCCTTTAAATAATAAGGTTAATTAGCTGTGTTTCTCTGGGATTCAGAATGCAAAGATGCTTATTAAATCAGAAAATCCATCTGGGGAGAATATGAGAGGAGTATTATTATCTCCCGACGCTATAAACACGACTGAGCTGAAGGAATATTCCTCTTCTGTTCTTTAAAGTAAAAGCCTTAGTGTTGTTGTTTTTTATCGCGAGATTAATTTGCACGTCAATATATTTTTTCAAACTGTTTTTGTCACGAGTACTTAGACACCGAAGGTGAATATTACGCGGCAAAAAAAGCTAGATTTTCCTGAGCTTTGGCACAGCAAATACAGACAACCAATCACGCAGTGCGGAACAGGTTGAGCTGCGCCCATAGACTGTATATAAGAAGTGGACGTAGTCACCGTGACGTCACCCATTGGTTTGTGCACTACGGTTTTGAAGCATTTTGACTGTCGCCATCTTGTTTTTTTGCAACCAGAAGTGACACGAGAGGGTGGAGCAATCGAACGCTGAATAAGACATTTTTAGTCGACCAAAAATGTTATACTTTGCCTTGATGAAGTGAAAACACACTGTGAAAAGGTTAAAGTTGTAAGACGAAAACACGGACAACTCCCAGACCGGACAGCGCCGTGGTAGCGACCTGTCAATCACAAGGTAGCCCCGCCCTAAAGCATCCCCTGCTCTATGGTCTATCTGACTCTAAATGGGACCATAATTTACTAAATGAACATCATGCTGTATTGAAGAAGACTTGAAACTAGAGATTGAGACCATAAACTCATGTTTACAATGTTTACTGAGGTAATAAATCAAGAGAGAAGTAGACTCATTTTCTCATAGACTTCTATACAATCAGACTTCTTTTAGCACCCAGAGGAGTCGCCCCCTGCTGGCTGTTAGAGAGAATGCAAGTTTAAAGCACTTCAGCATTAGCTTCACTTCCCAGACCCGGAGGAAGCCCACTGGTCTGAACCAAGACAGCAAACTCTATCACTCCTTTCAACCTTGACAAAAGCAGCGCAGACCAGATCCACTCCTTCCATTCTTACCTTTCAAAATAAAAGTACTAGACATATAGTATTCGCAGTCAAGTATTTTGCATTTCCGTGTTGTTTCTTCGTTCCGCCCCCGATGTGTGTAAAGGCCTTTAGTAAGAAAGGTTTGATTCAGGTACACACTAAATATTCAACATTATTTTGCATTGATATTTTACATTTAAAAGCTTTCATTTGAATATCGAGTGCTGCAGAGGTGACATGTTTTTGTCGGCCAACCAGGAAGTTAGCATCACCCTGGTTCCGTCAACAAAAAGCCATTGGGATTGTTCCATTGGGTTTTGGATTATTGCAGAAAATAAGCTCTTCGTCACTATTCCTGCCCCCCATGTGTGAGGTCTGATTACTTTAACTTTACAAATTTGTATTATTCCAACTTTGGATTGTCAAAGGACTTCAATTTCTTATATTTATATCATTCATATCCCACAAATCCTGTGTTTTTCATCAGAGAAGCTACGACAGCTGTCACGTAGCAGACATACGAGCCATCTGAACCCCCCACAAGAGGGCTTCAGAGGAGCACCAGGAGGAGCGCCGTGTGTGACACAACCCTAATAAAACCTCAGGTCGGCGCTGAAAGGGTTAACGTGACATATGTGGACTGATTACTGAAACGTGTGCAGAGGGCAGCGCGCCATTCTGTGTCCCGAAATCCCTTTTTCTGTTCAATTTCAGCCTCTCTAGGAGGCCTTTTGTTGACAAACAGGAAGATCTGAATCCCAGATGTGTTTTAGAGACAGAAAGAGGAGAACAGAATCCTATGTCTCGTGTAGCATGTGTGGTATCGGGTTTAAGGCCCGCCGTTAGCCTCGGGGAGTCCTGGGGAAGGCATTAGTGCGCTAATTGCGGCGGAGCGCTAGTGTGCCAGTAGTGTACTTCTGCGGCTTGGATCACATCCCTCCCAGGAGCTGGCTATTGTCAGTTAATACACGGCAATAAGTGCACACCAATTCACCTACTTAACCTACTCTCTCCGCTTCTGGACATCTGGAAAATGCAAACGGAGAAAATGATGGTATTGGATATTGTAAAAGAGGTCGTTCATAAATGTGGTCTTCTTCCACCGGTTCAACCTGATGTTACTGGAACAAGAGCAACTCGATCCTTTAGCGAAACAGGAAATAAACAACTCCTAAGCAGTAACATTCTTGTAACCTCGGTGTGTGTTGTTCGTGCGAGGGGCTCGGTGTCGGAGTGTTACTGTAACTAGAGACCCTCCACTTATTCTCCAGATTGAGGCAGATTGTTTGGGGATTACGAGGGGTGGCTGCAGCGCTGAGCCGGGGCTTTCTGTGTGTGGAGATGGTAACTGATTTAGCATGTGCTGAAACTGTACACCGTCTCTTTGACCCTGGTGTCCCCCCCCCGACCCCCCGCTGTGGCCCTCACACTTCTTGTCTGCTAATCGATCCGTTTGGCACCCCCTCGCCGTGCGTTGTATATGTGTGCGCGTGTCTGGTTAGCAGATGGTCGTGGCTTTTGTCGTCTTCGCCCGCCGCGCGGCGTTCGTGTTACGGAGAACGCTTTGTAGCTTCGGGGGCTCCGGTCTGAAACACATTAGTGCTGTCCGTCAGATATTAATTCCTGGCTTCCTCCAGTTGAGCCAGACGGTGGCCCTCCACTGTCCTCCTCCTCTCGGCCCCCGTGTCACATGCTCGACAGCAGGTAACGTGATATCAGCGCGTTGGAGATGATAACGCATCGCTCTTTGATGGGCCGTAAGGAACGACCGACAACTTTTACACTTGACCTTCCCATTACAGCCGGGGTCTCGGTAGATTTCTCCACTTCCTCAAACAATCGCCCCGTGCGAAGGATTCAAACAGACTTCCCTTTACCGCACATGCAACAGATCCAAACTCCTGACACGCCTCTCAATCCTCCAAATTAAGCATCCGCACGGCACCCATAAAAAAAAACAGAGTTCAAGCTGCGATAGCGAGGCACTATTCATCAGCACGGGGACGGACAATACACTCGGTACGAGATTGTAACCATGACAACAGTCAAGACAAACACAATCATCTGCACGTAAACAGGTTCAGTGATTCCAGAGTCCGACCAGATGTCCATCTGAAGGCCGTTGTTCTGTCGTGAGACCACGTTGATTTGTAAAACATCAAAATATGTCTCTATGTATAATCACCATAACAAATAACAGCATGATCCAGACAATTAGTGTCCTTTGTCCAGAGCCAGCGGGACGGCTAGTGTGTGTTTATAAAATGAAAAGTAGCTTCATGTGTGTTAGTTTCTCTTGTCCGTCACTGAAGAGGGAAACAAATATTGATTGTATTTTATCATTTCTGGTCGTCACTGAGAAACCAACACAAAGAACAGAAGAGTGGCCTCAGAGCATCTTTATTATAGAAATGTACTGTGAAGTCATAGACTGTATATAAGAAGTGGACGTAGTCACTGTGACGTCACCCATTGGTTTATGGACTGTCGTTTTGAAGCCTCGAGTTTGGCATTTTGGCCGTCGCCAACTTTGTTTTTTTTGCAACCAGAAGTGACACGAGAGTCGCAGCGGGCCCCGTCCCTCCCCGGCAGGGAGAGAGGTCGCAGCAAGCCCTTTGTCCACGGTGCAACGCGGTCCATAGGGAGCGCTGTAAAGCTGCAGCCGCGAGCCACCTTCGCCCCGAGCCTTTCCAAGCCGACCTAGAGCCGGTCGCGGCGCACCGCCTCATATGCGGGACTCCCCAGCCTGCCGTGTGTCGCTCACACCCTCCAGCTGGCTGTTAACGAGGCTCTTTTGGCACAGAGAAGTACTCGTATCGGTACTCGGTATCGGCAAGTACCCAAATGTAGGTACTTGTACTCGGTCTGAAAGAAAGTGGTATCGGTGCATCCCTATCCTAAATATTCTTATTATTTTCATTGTGGTGAAAACCGGGACACTTTCGATATTTTGTCAGGAGGGACGTCTGGTCACGGTATACTAGCTGCCGGCTCAGACCTCTCCGTGTTCAGAGCCGTGTGCAGGCAGGAAACCCGGCTAGTACTGGGCCAATCACACGTCGCGTTAAATCGAACAACACTTGAGGTGATCGGCTGCCAGCAAAACCATACAAATAGTCTTTTTTCTAGATCTGGGCACAAAAAGGATTGTTTGAATGGAGAAGTTTCGATGCGACTTGTGCTGGTAATGGGTTATTTCGGTTGTACCTTAAAGGTACCGATACCCAGCCTTACCCTTTAATGCCACTATGTGCACATTTTGATTGTGTTTGATTGTAGAATATAAGTGACGATCCCAGTGAAACTCGGTGCGGTCTTTGTGTTGTGAATCCGACACATGGTGGCTTTAATAAAGTCCATCTCAGACAGCTGTGTGGAGTTGACACATCGGAGTGTTGCTGCTTTTTGTTTTCTTCTGTCTCGTGTTTTTGCTTATTAAATCTACAAGAGAAACATGTTTTATTTGATGATTATGATGATGATGATGATGATGTATTCCCATTTGGACTACTGAACATGTGCGAACCCACTGGAGACGTCGGTCTGTCTGAGCACGTGGAAAAAGTCTCAACATTGATTCATAACACAACATAAACACTAAATGAGCATTTTGAAGGGTTAAAACGGCGACACACACGAATGTGTTTGTAACAGCGATCACCGTGCCCACACATGACATGTCCTATGATGTCAGTATATGACACCGAGGCGCTGGTTTCTGTCAGTGTTTCCCTTGGCACAAATAATGTTCATGGTTATTTACCACATCATGGCTCACATGGTGGGAAAGTCTCCTCTCACTGGACTGTGATGTGGAGAAGGACACGTAACCGGGGCCAGAACATGATAGAAACATCCATCATGACGACTGAGCTCCACAAACCTCTTCAACATCCTGGGCCAACTTTTTGACAGCTCACATTTTATGGGTTGTCGGTGATCTCATAACGGCTGCTCTCTGCCGGCGTGCCACCAATTTGTTTGAGCTCAACAACACCATGTTTCTAACCAAATTAAATTATAACAAAAACTCCGAGCCAAAAACACAGCACGCGTATTACCAGCTACTTAACGCTCTCCAGTTCATGTTTTAAGATTTCTATTTCTCCCATTTCTCCCATAATGCTCTGCAGTGTTTGATGGTAAAGTGATAGGGGAAGGAAATCTCCGAGGGATCGGCACAAAGTCTTCTGTGTTTAGCACGTAAATAATCAATGCTGACTTGTTCCTGTGAAGCAGGAAGACAGACAACACCAAGCTTTCCTGTCTGCTATCCAGAGAAGCCGTCAACTGAATTTATTTATTTTAATTTTATTTTTTTCATTTTTGTTATTTATTTAGTTATTTTGGATTCCAAAAATAAATATACATTTAACTTTTATTTACCAATTTTTATATATATGCATATATATAAATTGGTAAAAAAAAGTTAAATTTATATTTATTTTTGAAATCGAAAATAGTGTTTTCACTAAAATTAAATAAATAACTAAAATGAAAAAAATTAAGTGTAAAATAAAGTAAATACATTTATACAGACAATAGAAATAAAGTTTTAAAAAAAGCATAATATAAATAAAGCAAAGTTTAACAAAAACCAGGAATAAGAAATTGTTAGTTATAGGGTCAGATAGACTTTCAAGGAATATAAAGAAATCTTTGGCATATTTTGATTTAATTAATTTCAGGGACTTAATATAGAGTTGAGTTTCATTATATTATATTATATATATATATATATATTTATTTTTTTAAAGATTTTCTTTATTAGAAGCCGTGGATTTAACCCTTCAGCTGGTGTCCTCCTTTAAGAGCTCACTGACAGAACTCTTTACCGTTGTTCTTCCATTAACAGGGTTGTTTTATGATTTCCACATCTATCTGATGAAGAGTTACTCTCCACTGTTTGAGAACAAGATGTCGGGATCGTCTCTCAGGGTACGCCTCACCAAAGCTTATTTTTTCCTCTCACACACAAAAAAAAACGCAACAAACAAAAAAAAGCGCCTCCCCGTCTATAGAACGAGGGGACAGATTTACAGCCAGTCGGGGTCAAGGGTCATCCGGCTGGATGCTTTCTTGGAGTGGTCTTTTCTCTCTTTCCTCCTTTCTTTCTTTGAGGTGTCCCCTCGGCTCCCACCCCTCCCCCAGCATTCCTCTCTTTTGTTTATTCTATATAAATACAATCAGACTGGGCTAACTGGCCCACACTGGGATACATTCTCTCTCTCTCTCTCTCTCTCTCTGTTGGTTTGTCCTTCACATGTACGAAAACACACACACATACGCACACACGGATACAAAGGAGGCTGTTGACAAAGTGTGGTGGGACCGCCGGCCGGCCGCCACTCAAACATACACACACATTTAGACACACTGATCAACACCTGACGGGAAGGTCGTGTTTAACTCCGGTCTGGAATCGACGCGCCATTTAAACACCGACTATTAGAGGTGTGAAGCTTTCGGTATATCATGATTTAATTTAGGGCTGCAACTAACGATTATATTCATTGTCGATCAGTTGTTCGGTCAATAAAATGGTGAAAAATGTAGATTAGTGTTTCCTCAAAGGTCTTGTTTTGTCCACAACTCAAAGATATTCAGTTTACTGTCATAAAGGAGGAAAGAAATCAGAAAGAGGAAAGAGAATTTAGACTTTTCCTTTCTTAAAAAATGTTCTAAAACCGATTAATCGATTATCAAAATTGTTGCCGATTACTACTACTACTTACTTAATAGTTGACAACTAATCGATTAATCGCTGCAGCGCTATTTCGATTCTCTGTTCAGTGCATAGGGGGGCTAATTTCAGGATCTCCTCCGGTCTGTGCGCTAATGAAAGGCGGTGTGGCAAATCATAAGATGACAGCGGAGTAAAGGGTTTTTTCAGGCGATTAATTCGCACATCAATATTTTTTCCAAACTGTTATTTTTGTCAATAATATTTCATAACAAGGTTGATTTTTCTGAGCTTTCACAAAGTGAATAAAGGCATCAACCGATCACGTTGTGCAGAACGGACATATTCAAAACGTAGCTTTACTTATGAGGATTATAAAACAATAACACGGAGGCTCCGTAGTCTGAACCAAGACAGCTAACTTTATTACTCCTTTCAACCTTGACAAAGGCAGACCAGATCCTCCTGTTCTTACCTTTCACAATAAAAGCCCTAGACATAAACACTGTGTAACTGTTTACCAGAAGAAAATTCACTCGGAGCATTTCGCTAAAAGGAAACTCAATAAAATAGCTATAACAGTTTAGCTCAGACCGACTGCCAGACGCTGCTCTATCTACAAATCTATTCAAACGTTTTAATGAAAAAGTCGTAATGAATAGTTTTGATGAGAAATATTCGCAGGCGAGTATTTCGCATTTTTGTGTAATTTATTCGTCACGCCTCCCTCCCCGGTGTGTAAAGGCCTTTAAGTGTGAATAAGAGTTTCTATATTTGAAAAAGTTATTATATCAACTGATTGCAAAGGCAAAAGGTCAAATTTATTCATGCTAAACTTAAACAAAAAACACTTTTTGTTAAAAAAAAAAGTTTGTAGTATTTCTCAATTCTTAGTGACTTCTTCAAGAATAACTGGTTCAAGTTATAAAAAATAAAAAATGCTTCCTGTTACCAGGAGCCCTACAGGCTATATTAGGTAATTGATTTGCTAAATAGGGGCTCTGTTTGAGCTGGTAATGATGACATTACTCTGCCTGGATTAAATAGGAAGATCAGAAGATGAAGACGTGTGAAGGAGGATTGGTAGGTTTCATAGGTAACTGATATTGTTGAATAAATCTACGGAGCTTAAGACAGACGCCAGAGACAGAAGCCAGCACAGTAAAATGATGTATTCAATCACAAAAAGCAACAACAACAGGACAATGAGGAGACAACGTGAGAGAGAGAGATGAAGTTCAGTAGGAGTGAGGAGAGGAGGGAGACAGCCAGTAGTAGGCAGTGAGACAGAGAGAGAGAGAGAGAGAGAGAGAAAGAGTTTGGAGGCCAAGAAGTGTGTGTGTGGTCGTGCCAGGTCTCTGCACCAGTCTGTTGGTAAGGAGATGCACTGGAATGTGTAGCTTTCCAGTTTAAGGCAGTTTAATGAACATCCAGGGCTCTATTTCTGAGGCAGTGCAAAGACGGCAGCCGGCAGCGCTGCATCAGGTCGGAATCCTCTGATACCCGAACACTCAAATGAATAACCCGCCGTCTATACGGGACACACCTTTCATTACTTTCACACAAAACTCTCCCTGATGGGAAATTATGATTTATCTAAACCAGTATGAATATTATTAGGCTGTGGAATAACATATCGATTATGAATCATTCATCTGATCTATAGCTCCGAGACAGTTAACGTCACAACATGTGGCGTACCGAGAAGGAAAAAAGGGCTGAAAACTAAACAGAGGAAGATGGGGACGCTTTTATTTTGTAGCCAGCGAGGTAACGAAACAAGCGTACCCAACAACACGGTGCAGGAAGAAGAGAAAATATTGTTTATATCAGTTAAAGTGCGTTCTTCGTTTGACGAATGAAGGTCATGGACTTCATATGACCATATTCACAACTTCACAAATTCATTTTTATGAGAAAACGTTTGAATTCTTTTGATCGTTGGACCCTTACGGACTAAAGGAATATAAATAATCAAGGCATGGTCACATATTCTGCTTCAAACGCAGGGAGTCAGCACTTTTTTTCCCATCTCTCTTGTTCACCATGCCGGTAAATCTGAATGAATTAAACTCTGGTGCTCACGGTTTCTGTAAAATGAAGTGAACGACTGAATTGTGGAGAATCTGACCGATCTTACGATGTGTAGCGTGTCCATATTGACTAACCGGCGTCTAATTGAGACCTGCGTTTAATTGTCAAAAGGTGTAGCCTAATTGGGGCTCTGCTTTTAGCTGAGGTTTTACAGTATTAAAACATGCCTTGGTACGTTGTTAGCCTGTGCAGTGAGCC